>NC_060280.1:50437745-50483713 GCF_021613505.1 Equus quagga | reverse complement strand
AGAACTCTATTTCCTGTGTAAAAAGAATATAGCAGCGATGATATTTTGATAATTTAAATTACTTTTGTAAGCTAAGTGAAGTATATCTTATTGTTTTACCCACTTTACAGCAAGTGGCTAGATTCTCCCCAAGGCACCGGAACCTGTTTAGTAGGAAGTCCGGTACTTGGAGGCATCACTTTTTGCAAGTATTAGGGCAGCATTAGCACAAGTTGAAGTAATACAACATGTCCATTTATTGAATAACTGCTCTTCTTTCTTTTTCCCCAATAGAACCTGAATGGCTTCAGAATAATAATTTATAAATTCAAATTTCACTTGGAAAAATTTTTCTGTATTTTCTATATTTACAAAATAGCATTCTTCAAATATATTTTTTTTAAGAAAAAGCTTTGGAAGTTCCAACAGAGAGATATTCCTATATCAATAAAGAGACAATGTTGTAACTGTATGAAAACTATAACATGCAAGTTAACGTGTCT
Organism: Equus quagga; assembly: GCF_021613505.1. Lineage (NCBI taxonomy): Eukaryota > Metazoa > Chordata > Mammalia > Perissodactyla > Equidae > Equus > Equus quagga. The sequence continues at coordinate 50,483,231 of NC_060280.1, read as the reverse complement.
TTCCTCCTTTGCCTCATTTTTAAAATAAAAATACGAAAACAAGTGACTCTTTGTCCAAAATACTCTGTTTGAAACAATTAAAGCAATACATGCAAAAAAAATATTGAACTGAATTATTTCTCTCTAGTAACTTTTTTTGGCACAAAACTAAAAAATACTCTACTTTGTGCTAGTGAGGACTTTAATCATTGATTCATTCACCTCATACTATTTGTCCTTGCTCAATCTTAGAGGCTATTAGGGATACAGGAACCCGTATGTCCCATGTTTAAGGAGTTTATACCATGGTAGAGGAAATTTAAAGTCAATGTCAGAGGAAAGGGTAGCATCAGAAAGAAAAGATATGCTGAAGGAAACTGCACAGGAATATAAGAATCATGGGTCTAAAGGGAGGGGAGATGTCCAAACCTAAGCCAGTCTAGAAGGGAGGAGAAAGAGCAAGAGAGAAAGAACTTTCACTTATTAAATACTAGTCCTAGACACTGAGCTATATTATCAATTAATCCCTGCCACATTGATCCTGAAAACAAACATATTTCACTTTATGAATCAGGAAACTTTGAGGAAATTTACCCAAGGTCACATAGGTATTAAAGTGATACAAACCACTTTCAAAGTCAGAGATTTCTGACTCCAGAGAGCACACATTTCTCCCATCCCACTCTGGCAGATTAAAAAATGAGTTGGAAGCATTTGCTGTATTCCTAGTGTGTTTTACCTTCTATGTTTTACCTTCTACTTTTTTCTAAATGGGAATTTTGTTTTTACTAGCTCATTGGTCTTCCAGCCAATATATATTTATCTACTGGAGATATATATATATATCTCCAGTCTGGACTTTAAGGAGACTTATCTTGGCATGGTCAGGATTTGAAGGCCTTTGAATACACTCTGTGATTTCAACTTCAAGCCTATAAGCTATCATTCAAAAATCTTAACCTTGATGAGCTTCAAATATTGATTCTGATTTTTGTGCCTAACTTCTGAAATCAGTCTCTTTGGAGGTACGCATCATATATGTATGTGTTTACTTTAGACACAACACAGAACCACAGATAATAGGATATTGGTTAGTTATATTTGATATGTCTCTCTCTTTTTTTTTTTTGGTGAGAAAGATTGGCCCTGAGCTAACACTTATTGACAATCTTCCTCTTTTTGCTTGAGGAAGATTGTCTTTCAGCTAACATCTGGACCAGTCTTCCTCTATTTTCCAAGTGGGTTGCGGCAACAGCATGGCTTGATGAGTGGTGTAGGTCTGCACCTGGGATCTGAACCTGCAAACCCCAGGCTGCTGAAGTGGAGCACATGAACTTAACCACTATGTCACCCGGCTGGCCCCTCATATGTCTCTTAATGAATTGTAGCTAGCACTGCAATACAGTTTGTGGGAGTTAAAAATAAGTTGAAAGGAGATCTTAAAAAGTTACTAAAATGAAAAATTAGAAAGAAAAAACTATTACAATAAAAACAGATTGCACAATCTTGAAAAGAGAAAAACTGCAAACCAAAATAATGCTTCTTCACAGATATTTTGGATTGCTTTATAAAATTGGCCTAATTTAGAGTCCTGATTCCAAAATGAATTTGTCATAGGAATCAAAGTGATCAACAAAATTAAAAAGAAATAATTCTTGCTTTCTTTTCTTCTTCAAATATTTACTGACACCACCATCGGGACAATGCTTAGCACTGAGAATACAGATGATTGTGCCACAATGTTTGTTTACTGTTAGCTCAAAATTTAGCAGATAAGACAGATATGCAATAGAAATATTATTCAAATTCACTCTACCAAAAATTCTACAAGTAAAAATGGCCTATTACTCTGGCCCAGAATTTTAAAAAAATAGCTAGTAACTTCTTTTATCTGGCTTTTGTCAGGCTACCTATTGTAGGATGTGAAAAATCTGATAGACATATGGCAATTTAAACCCAGAAGCTGTTACACTCTCACCAGACGCACTGTAGATTGGCAACTACTTATGTAATACGTTTGAGCTTCAGATCAGTCTCCAGGTTACATTTTTTAAAACACCGAGCAGATGTGCATAAGGAAACTCTTGCTTATTATCTCTTGTCATTAGAAATCTGAAAATCTCTGTTGACAAATGCTAATAGTTATTAGCCTCCCTCCTTGCTACTATGCTCTTAAGTGTTGCAGAGTCAACATATTTTATCCACATAGATCATTTTCGATACTAGGACTCTCAGCTGTGGACCAGTAAGTGGTAACACGGTATACTGGAAAGATTATAAAGTTGGGGGTAATTGTAGGTTCAAATCCCAGTACTACCATGCCCTTGTTCTGGTATGTGATCAGGAATGAGTTATTTAACTTTAATGAGTCTCACCTGTAAGCTGTAGATGGTAATTCCTATTTCAATGGACTACTACGATGATTGCATATAATAAACATTGGTTACTTTCCCCTCACAATTCATTAACTTGAATGTCATTTTGTATCAACTATGAATATATATATGCTACCATTTTCATAATAACAGAGCTCAAGGTGAGAAATTTTCTCCAAATAAATGGATTGAAAAAACTTTCTTTGTGTATGAAATTATTAATTAGGAATCTACAATTTTATATTATTTCCTATAGTAAAGCTTTAGTGTATTTTAATAGCTAAAACATCTTTAAAAATCATGCCTGATATAGAACAACAACTTTGAAGGAAAGAAAAATAGAGAATAAGAACTAATGGCAAGGATTTTGATGTATCAAACCGTGTTCTCAAAAGTGTGGCAAAAGATGAGTAAATAGGAATTAACTACTCTGCACCCCATTCTCGTCCCATGCCTTAGTTCAGGGCCTCAATATTTCACTGACAGGAAACATCCTATAGTTGGCTGTTGAATCCTGTGTCATTGTCAGTTCTAAGCTGGAACCTCGTTCTGCTGCTTATTATTAATGCAACCTTCAATAACAAGCTCCTTAACCTTTCTAGGCCTTAGTTTCTCCATCTGTCAAGTGGGAATACTAATTCCTAAGGGTTATTGTGAGATAATGTATGTAAACCACCAATAGTACAGTAGTGTCTGAAACATAAGCTCTTGGCAACTATGCGTTTCCTTCATTAGTTCTTTAGTCTCTCTTGACTTTCATTTATTCTTTACAGTGTACCTGGAAGAATGGTGTGCATATCTAAGCATTAATCTTTACAATAGTATAGAGTTATAATTAAAATTATCCACTGAATGCTGAACATAATGCTTAGTGCTGGGAAGAGCAAGAAAAATAACCAAAGAAAAAAATAGTCTTTGTCTTGAAAAAGTGTATAATCAAATTGCAGACTTTGGAAGCCATTAAAATTAGTGAGGCTACTGTCCAGAAATTTTACAAAAATAAGGGACTCTGTGATACAACACTGCACTGAAAATAAAACTGTATTCCTTATTGGATATTTAGTACAATGCAATGTAATTTTCTTTTAAGCATCTTGGTTATGGATATATTTCAATATTGATATATTTCTAGTCTAAATTGTAAATATAAACTATTTTAGTGATCATAGTGACAGTGCCCTTATTCTACAGAATGATCAATTACTAGTTGGTGGGGCACATGATATATATTTGAACTCATAGATCACACATCTTTATATAATAAGATTTTTATGTACTCAAAATACCTCCTATTATGAGAGCTCCTTATATGTAAAAGTCCTTAAAATTGTTTGAGCTTCCTTCTCTCCTTCCTTTCTCCTTTCCTCCTTCCTTTTTTCTTCCTTTCGTTTTCTCATTCTTTTGTTCTTTCTTTTCTTTCTCATTGAGAACTTTAACAAGCAAGATCCAACTTACATTGGAAATATAAAGGCTAAACATTTGGTGTAACTAGTTAAAATAAGGTCTTTTTGATTAATCATCAAAAACTAGAGGGGACAGAAATAACCAAAGAAATTATTTCATCCATAAAACTATTCTATATTATAAACAAAAGGCATATTCAATAGAATAATTATACAGTTATTTATAAGGTTCAAAATATTACCAAAATTGTTTTAATTTTTTGCTAGTTTAAAATTTTTTCCTTTTTATGAGTCTTATTTTTCAAATCTATTTGTTTATGCTATATTAGACATGAAAGTTTGCCTTAATTTTTATTTATTTAACTACCATGGACCTCTTTATTTATGTTGTATCATTTTCTGTATTATGTTTGCAATACAGATTCTGAGTTATAAAAAATAAAATATGTGGCTGAAATTTATGCCTGCCACCTACAGTTTTATTGTGCTTCACATTATTGAACTTCTCAGATATTGCATTTTTAATACTCTGAAGGTTTTGGCAACCCTGTGTCAAGCAAGTCTATTGGCTCCATTTTTCCAAAAGCATTTGCTCACTTCATGTTTCTGTGTCATATTTTGGTAATTATTGCAATATTTCAAACTTTTTCATTATTATTATATTTATTATGGTGATCTATGATCAATGATCTCAGATGTTACTATTGTAATTGTTTTGGGGCGCCACAAACCGTGCCCACATAAGATGGCAAACAATCAGCAAATGTGTGTGTTCTGAATGCTCCACTAACCAGCTGTTCCCCAATCTCTCTCCCTCTCCCCAGGTCTCTCTATTCCCTGAGACACAACAATATTGCAATTAGGCCAATTCATGACCTTACAATGGCTTCTAAGTGTTCAAGTGAAAGGAAGAGTCACACGTCTATCATTTTAAATTAAAATCTGGGAAAGATTAAGCTTAGTGAGGAAGGTACGTTGAAAGCTGAGATAGGCCAAAAGCTAGGCCTCTGGTGCCAAATAGTTAGCCAAGTTGTGAACGCAAAGGAAAAGTTCTTGAAGGAAATTAAAAGTGTTACTCAGTGAATACATGAAAGATAAGAAAGCAAAACAGCTTTATTGCTGATATGGAGAAAGTCTTACTGGTCTGGATAGAAGATCAAACAAGGCACAACATTCCCTTAAGGCAAAGCCTAACCCAGAGTAAGGCCCTAACTTTCTTCAATTCTATGAACGCTCAGAGAGGTGAGCGAGCTGCAGAACAAAAGTTTGAAGCTAGCAGAGGGTGGTTCATGAGGTTTAAGGAAAGAAGCCATCTCCATAACATGAAAGTGCAAGGGAAAGCAGCAAATGATGACATAGAAGCTGCAGCAAGTTATCCAGAAGACCTAGCTAAGAGAATTAATGAAGTCGGCTACATTAAACAATGGACTTTCAATGTAGACAAAGCAGCCATCTAGGACTTTCATAGCTAGAGAGAAGTCAATGCCCGATTTCAAAGCTTCAAAGGACAGGTTGACTCTCTTTGTTCAGGGCTAATGCAGCTGATGACTTTAAGTTGAAGCCAATGCTCATTTACCATTTTGAAAATCCTAAGGCCCTTAAGAATTATGCTAAATCTACTCTGTCTGTGCTCTATAAATGGAGCAAAAAAGGCTGGGTGACAGTATATCTGTTTACAACTTGGTTTACTGACTATTTTAAGCCCACCATTGAGACCTATTGCTCAGAAAAACAAGATTCTTTTCAAAATATTTCTGCTCAGTGACAATACACTTGGTCACCCAAGAGCTCTGATGGAGATATACAATAAGATTAATGTTATTTTCATGCCTGCTAACATGACATCCATTCTGCAGCCCATGGATCAAGGAGTAATTCCAACTTTCAAGGTTTATTATTTAAGAAATACATTTCATAAGGCTATAGCTGCAATAGAGAGTGATTCCTCTGATGCCTGAGCAAAGTAAATTGAAAATATTCTGGAAAAAATTCACCTTTCTAGATGCCATCAAGAACATTCGTGAATCTTGGGAAGAGGTCATAACATCAACATTAGCAGGATTTGGAAGAAGCTGATTCCAACCCTCATGAATGAGTTTGAGGGGTTCAAGACTTCAGTGGAGGGAGTAACTGAAGATGTGGTGGAAATAACATGAGAACTAGAATTAGAAGAGGAGCCTGAATGTGTGACTGAATTGCTGCAATCTCATGATGAAACTTCAATGAATGAGGATTTGCTTCTCATGGATGAGCAAAGAAAGTGGTTTCTTGAGATGGAGTCTACTCTTGGTGGAGAGGCTGTGAAGAATGTTGAAATGACACCAAAGGATTTAGAATATTACATCAACTTAGTTAATAAAGCCACAGCAGGATCTGAGAGGGTTGACTCCAAGTTGGAAATAAATTCTACTGTGAGTAAAATGCTATCAAACAGCATTACACACTACAGAGAAATTGTTCATGAAAGGAAGAGTCAATCGATGGGACAAACTTCATTGTTGTCTTATATTAAGAAATTGAAACAGCCACCTCAGGCTTGAGCAACCACCACCCTGATGGTCAGCAACCATCAACATGGAGACAAGACCCTCCACCATCAAAAAGATTATGGCTCATTGAAGGCTCAGATGATGGTTATATTTTTTTAGCAATAAAGTACTTCTTAATTAAGATATGTACATTGATTTCTAGAAATAATGCTATTGCACACTTAATAGGCTACAATATAGTGTAAGCATAACTTTTATATGTACTGGAAAACCAAAAAATTCATGTGACTCACTTTACTGTGATATTTGCTTTATAGCAGTGGTGTGGAACTGAGCCTACAATATCTCCAAGGTATGCCTGTATATTAGCATTCATTTTATAACAATTTGACCAAAAAATGAGTATAGAAAATTTATCTTAGAACCTTGGTTCATCTTTTGAGTCTAACAACTGAATATGTAAAACATTCCCCTAATTAGACTTTCAAGAAGAAAGTGAGCCACAAGAAAGACCCTGTTTTCAGTACTCTGTGAATATTGACCACTTGGAGAAAAAATGTCAGCCTCTACTTCTAACAGGTGAAGTTCAGGTTTCAGAGCTTCCAACAGAAATCCATTCCACTGAGAGAAGATTCTCTGTACAAACCATGGATACAGTGGAACATTCATGCACCATGCTATTCTGTACCTACTGACAGGTGGAAATGTTACCCAAGATTCTTTCCACATTTTACAGAATTTGGTGAGTGAGGAGGAAAGCTCTCATGTCAAACACAACAGTTTTCAAAGCACAAATGTTGAGTGACTATGTAATAACCAAGATACTTCTGGAAGTGAAATAGGGCACTGTTCATAATTGTCCCAGTGCAATAGACATAAATGGGGACTATCCAGGGCAAATGAGGGGCAGGGCAGGAAACCATCTTAATCATGGGCTGTAGTGAAAGGCCACTGTCTTCCAAGATACCCTCCCACACTGTCAGCAACATGTGCCAAAGTAACTAGCTGGCCCAGTTTTTTTTTTCTTTTCTTTTCAAAAGTCTTGATTATTTTCTATTCAAAATCATGCATGTTTTGGTCAGGTTTGTCCTTACCTGGATGACCTACAGTGTATGTTTAATTTTGCATGACAAGGAGAGCCCACGGTCTAGTAACATACTCTCTTACCAGAAGGTATACCAGTAATACTGAGTAAAAACTATTTTTTTTCTACTTTTGTGGCAACAATTGTTACTGACTATGAATCAAGTAGCTGGAGTGGGGAGTGGGGCAAGTAGAGCAGTGCCAAATAGGAGCTCCTGTCCCAGACTATAAATTGAATTCTTATTGAGGTGCGAGCCATCCTTCACGACACAGAGATTTGGGACTTTCACCAAATAACCTTAAGAGTAATAGGTATTCCTTGCCTTTTTTTGTGGTTTTGAATAGCAAAGTTCTGGTTGAACACTAGTCTTTCAGTATCAGATTTTTATCTGTAAAGAGGGACTAGTACCACTTCACGTTATTGCTGTGAGGATAAACTGACATAACGTACTTCAATGTTAATTATTATTCATTGGAGTACAGAGCGATCATTTTTTTCTATGGCTAGAGAATTGACTTGAGGCAAGGAATTGTGAACAGTTTGATTTGTAGATTTCTTCTAGGTATAATATCCATGGCCTAAAAATAACCAAACCAGTGCTGGTACTTCAATCTTCCAAACTTCTGAACGACCCTATGTCTCTTTCTTCCAGGATGCTTTCCCCTGTGTAGCCTTTAAGGTACAAATCCTCTGGAAAGGTTTCCCTGAATCATTCTGGTAGAATGCAGTAGACTCCGGGCTCCTATAATCCTTCACACATGCCCTTATCATAGCAGAGAGCAGGTTCCACTCTAATGCAGGGTTTGCTTTTTATCTAACCCAACAGACCATGAGTTCTTTCCAAGCTCTACTGCAAGCATGTAGAGCAGTACTAGACTCTTAATAGACATTAACTGAATCAATGAATGAATGAATAAAATGTGCATAGTCAACTTGGCTGTGGTGCTGAATCCCTAAAGGAGTTAGAGATAAAGAAAGAAAAGCAGGTTGAATTCAGATATTAATATTCCAAAATACTCTTTAAGAGTCCCTGTGAAGGACATTAGCTTTTTAGGAGAACCAATCTTGAGATACAATGACAGTGGTAGCTGCTTGGCAAATTCAGCCAAATAAGCAATTTGGATAATTTCATATTGGAAGCATCTATATTTGCTTATATCAATTCTCTGTATTATTGTACTCCTCTCTTTTTAGTGTCCTCATCTGAGAAATAATAATACTATTACTTACCCATTATATGTAATGTATATTATAAAAGCAAGTACGAAAAGTAGATACGATATGTGATCTTTAGAAGTAAAGATGAGATTGTAGATATTTTTGAAGTAGATTTTCCCAATTCTTACACACAACTTGGTTGGCTTTTTGGCATTTTGGGACAATGTAAACACTTGCAGGCTGTGGAGGCTATTTATCATACAGATGTATTAATTTAGGCCAGCGGTCAGCAGAGTTTTTCTGTACAGGACCAGATAGCAAATCTTTTAGGCTTTGCAAATCAGCTGGTCTCTGTCTCAACTACTTAATTCTTCCATATTAGTGCAAAAGTTGACATAGACAATATTCAACTAATAGGTGTGGCTGTGTACCAATAAAATTTTATTTACAAAAAAATACAGTTGGGCAGGATTTTGTTAATGGGCAATAGATTGCAACTCCTGACTCAAGCCAAAGGCAAGAATAAGTTAATAAAAGTTACAAGATTTTTTACTTACCAGAGGATGGCTTTGGTGCCAGGAAAATATCTGATTTTTAAGGATATCAACTCCCTATGCTGTACAAAGAACCTGGTAATTCTCTGTTCATTTTTAATTTAAAGCATTTCTGTGTGTAGGGTAATTTTACATGAAGCTCTACCATGCAAAAGAAGTATGATTATAAATTATTACTTGGTTTTTATGTACCTAACAAACAATATTTAGTTGCAATTAATTTGCATTTTCAGTTAGACTTTTGGGACTAGAGCATCATGCTTTGCTGGCAACACTTACTGTACACTTGTAATTGTCCACGAAAGGAATTTTTTCCGCGTGAGTTTTCAGCTCTGCACTCATATATGCCTGCGTCATCCAGCTGCACGTTGGGTATTTCAAGCACTGCCTGAGATTTCCGCAGACGTGCCTTACTGGGAACATAACCATTAACTTTCATCCATGTGATTGTTGGAACTGGGCTACAATAAGGAGAAAAATACCATTAATACACTTTCCACTATTAGGAACATAGATTCTGTTATCTGGTAATTTAAGCACTTAATAGGTTGAGTGCAATAAAGTGTAATCACAATTAAGGAGCATGTGCTGGTTGATAGATTTCACTTTCCACGCAGATTGTCTGGTAAGTAGTTAGATTACAAGGGAGATAGTTTCCCTTTCTTTCATATTTCCGGAAAACAATTCAGAGACAATATTTTATACATTTTGATACATTATACTTTATTTTTTAAAACTTCGTAAGATTGTTTAAATGGCAAAAGTAACTTGGTGAAATTACAAAAGGGAATATATGCCTATGGCAATGAGTCGAACAAAAGAGCTATGAACGAAATGAATTAAGAATTCTTTTTGCCCCCACTCCTACAACTATCTTCTTTCTGCAACAACAAATACAGTTTGCAGGTAATCTCATGCCTCATCTCTATGATTCATATATATATACACATGATGAGTTATTTTTGTTTTGTTTAAAAAATGTAAGTCTTACATACTTGATATTTTATTATTAAAAGATCAAATCCAAGATTAACTCCTGACTTATTCTGGTTAATGGCTACATATTATCCTACTGCATAGATATATGAAAATTTCATTAACTATCTCCTATAGTTAGATATTCAGCATGGAAGTCTCATTTTTTTTTTTTTTTGGTCACTAAGAAACAATATTGCTATAAACAACCTTGCAACGTATCATATACTGTGGATTTTATTTTCAGCAACAGGCAGTCACAAAAGTGGAATTGATGGATCAAAGGGCATGCACATTTTTCATTTTAATACATACCTTTAGATTGCTTTTCAATAATATAGTAGCAGTTTCCACAGCTATCAGTAACATACGAGACTGCTCCCCCATATCCTTGCCACTATTTTATGTGATCAATCGTTTAATTTTTGTCAGTATTGAAAGATAATTAAAGGCATTTTTTGCTACTTTAATTAATATTTCTTTGAACTCAAAGAAGGTTGAACATCTTTCATAATTTTATCAGCTATTTGCATCTGCTTTTCTGTGCATTGTTTGCTTCTGCTCGCTTTCTCATTTTTTTCTTTGCCTGTTGCACGGTTTAAATTAATTTCTCAAAATTCTTTGTGTATTACAGCCATTAAGACTTTGTCAGAAAAATTCTTGCTCAGTGTATTGTTAGTTTACCATGGCCTCTTTGATGCAATTTTATAAACATTTTTTGGAGAAACAAACATATCTACAGTTTCCTTCACAACTTCTGAATTTTCGTTTGTTTACAAAATTATGTGTAAACCCGTTTATGTCCATATTTTCTTCAATATTTCTAGTAGTATTTTTTTATTATTTTCAAATAGTTGGATCTTTAATCCATATGAATTATATTCACATTTTTGGTGTGAGATAGAAAATGCAACTAATTATTTCGGCATCATTAAAAGTAAACCTCCTCTTTCCACAATATTTGGAATGTTGTCTTTGTCGTATAATTGGTTCTCACATACTTCAATCTGTTTCAGGCCCCTCAGTTCTGTTGCACTGATTTATTTATTACTATCTATATTTAATGCACTTTAAGGTCTGCACCCAGTCTGCTTTTTCAATTTGATTTCTCATTACTTCCTTCCATGTCTCTTGACCCAGAAACACATCTCGGTGTGTTTCCAATCATATCTGTTAAAATCCTACTAATCCTTCGAGACCCGTCCTAAATGCCTCTTCTTTGGAAAAGTCTCTCCTTATTTGTGTAGTCTGCTGGGATTTTTTTTCTTTTAAATAACAAAGTGCTTTGTGTATTCTACTTGCATCTCTTATAACATTCCACCACAGATTGTAATTGCTAAGTGTAGGATATTTTTCCACTAATTTTCCTTTTAGGGGTGATAGCAAAGTTCACTATTATAAACAATCCTATGATAAACACCTTGTGTATTTTTAAAAAATTGTTTTTATTGAGGTAACATTGGTTTATAACATTATATAAATTTCAGGTGTCCATAATTATATTTCAATTTCTGTGTAGACTGTATCATGTTTGCTATCCGAAGACTAATTACCATAGGTCACTGCACACATGTGTCCTGTCACCCCTTTCGCTCTCTCCCATCGCCCCTTCCTCTCTGGTAACCATCAATCTAATCTCTATATCTTTGTATTTGTCTGTTGTTTTTATCTTTCTCATATAAGTGAAATCATAGGCTTTTGACTTTCTCTGACTTAATTTCACTTAGCATAATATCCTCAAGGTCCATCCAGGTTGTTGCAAATGGTAAGATTTCATCTTTGTTTTCTGGTTGAGTCCTATTTCATTATGTGTATATACCACATCTTCTTTATCCTTTCAATGTGTATTTTTGAACACCTTTCTGATTTGCTCCTTAAGAATAAAATTCAGAATTGAAATTGCTGGATTAGAGTTGATAATTTCTGCTTGTTTGTTTAGGTCTATATATCTGACATCCAAAAAGAATGAACTTTGCATTTTGGGCTAACCTTATGTTGGCAAGGCGTATCATTTTTTAATATGTATGAGAATTGATTTGCGAGTTTTTTATTTGGAATTTTTGCAACTATATTCAAAGGTAAAATTGTAGTTTATTAGGTTTGTTGGTTTGCACTTGTGCTTATTTATTAGTGAGCTGGTGGCTGGTTTGTTTGCAAGCTAGCTTTGACAGATTTTGTATCATAATGATGGATGATAGCTTGGTAAACATGCCAGAATATTCCCATTTCCTATTCTGTATCACTTAAATAATAGGGAAATAATGTACTCTTTAGAGCAATGACAGAACTCTCACAAAAAGTCACCAGGATCTGCCACCATCAGTGAAGTTAGTTTTTTGACTTTTTTGACACTGTTTTAAATTTCTTCTGTTTTCCCTCCGGTTTTTTTTTTTTTTTTTTTATTTTTTTTTTTTTTTTTTTTTTTAAGCTTTTCTTTTCTTTTCTTTTTTGCTGAGGAAGACTGGCCCTGAGCTAACATCCGTGCCCTTCTTCCTCTACTTTATATGTGGGATGCCTACCACAGCATGGAGTGCCAAGTGGTGCCATGTCCACACCTGGGATCCCAACTGGTGAACCCAGGCCCACAAGAAGAGGAACGTGGGAACTTAGCCACTGCGCCACCGGGCCGGCCCCTCCCCCTTATATTTTTTAGCATTGCATGTTGATAGGAGCGTAAGCCTTCAGGTAGTACAGTTTAGATTCAAATACAATTTGGACACAAAGATTCTATGATACCTTAGGAAAGTTATTGAAGTTCTATGAATTTGATTTTCCCATCTGTAAAATGGAGATAATTATTTGTTCTTTCAAAAGCCAATATCTTGGGGGCAGTGACATCATTTCTCTGGTTCAGCAGTAAGTCCACAGCATCTCTTAGAATGCTAGACACATAGTTAGTACTTAATAAATGTTTATAAAGTAAATAAATAAGTGATTCTCATAATATTGTTTTGAGGATTAGGTGAGCTAAGTTCTTACGGGTTACTTAGCAAATATATGGCGAATAGTGTACTCAATTAATAGCTATAATGATATTTAAATGATTAGCTTTTTCAGAGACTTTCCTATTTTATTGGTCTTTAAAATAAGCATTTTGAGTTTTTAATACTACTTGTTGAATCAATCTCTGTAGCTAAATATAGGATCAATTTCTGTGAAAGTTACATGTCGATTGGGAAAAAAGGTACATTTTGTTTATGATAAATGTTTAAAAATTAGCTTTTAGATAGTTTATAATTTTGTCATTCAAATATTATTTTAGTGTTTTTCATAATTTTAAAGCAATTTAACATTTTATCAAATCAGATCTCCTATGAAACATTTGTACATTAAAAAGTTTTTTAAAAAAATTCAACAGATAAAAGCAGAGCTAGTGTGCTTGAAGTAGGAACGAAAGACCTAAGTTATCTGCTTATCCCTCCACTCCACACAGCATAGTAGAAAGCTACTTCTGTCTGTGCTTTTCCATTTTTGTCCTAATTGATCTGTCCCGATGAGAGAATTGCGGTAAACTTCCCACTATTTCCATTACTGCCAGTGTTTTTTTGGATTTAGAAAAATTTTATTTTGTACTTTGAGTAATTTTTTCTTTGCAAATAAATGTTTATGAAAGTTAATACAATTTTTAGAGTTTTAATCTATCAAAATAAAATGATCCTCTTCCTAATTTAGTAATATTTTTACTTTAAATAATCCTTTATCCTATTTATCTTCTTTTTTTTTGTGGTGTGTCACTTTGTTTTGATCTGATTTTTCTAAATGGTATATGATTAGATTTAACTTTTGACTCAGTTTGAAAATTTTTGTCTTTTAATGGTGGAATTTGACTTTTTAATTTTGTTCCAATTGATAATAAATATTCTTATTGATCCATTTTGGAATTATGAATACATAAAAATACATAATTTCATATAAAATGTTAATAGCAAGAGACTTTGTAATAAAATGATCATAGATTAAAAATGAACAAGGAAGATATGAGTACAAAAGTAATGTGCAGATTAAAAATAGAGATTAACAAATAAAAATATAAAAGTATAAATATAAAACTCAATGGATGGGTTAAACATTGAATTAGACACAGTCAAATAGAATATTTTCTAAAAGTGAGGAATAGAGTTCCTTATACAGAATAAAGTATCAAGAGACACAGAGATAGAAAATATGGAGTAATGGACATCAGTTAATAGACATGCAATATAAAACTAGAGAGTATAACTTGATTCCAAACATAGATTCAAATAGAGAAAAAAAGAGAGAGAGGTTGTGAGAGAGAGTGAGACCAACACTAGAGAGAGAGGATACTATGTAATATCTAAAGAGAAAATGGCATTAAATTTTCCCAAAATGATCAAGGACATGAATTTATAAATACAGGAAACAATATATACTGAGTATTACTAAGACTGTAGAACACTAATGACATATATTGGGAACAGTCAGAGAGAGAAGATAGATTATCTACGAAAGAACGATGATTTGAATGTTCACCGGCTTTCCAACAGCAACAATGGAAGCAGAAGATGGTGGAATAGTTAGAGGGGGAAAAACAGAAAGCTATAAACCTAGAATTTTGTGTCTAGTACATTGTCTTTTAGGAACGAAACGGAAATGAAGATGTTATCAGATCTGCAAAAACTGAACAAGTTTATCACCAACAGACTATCATTGAGGGATATATATATATATTTTAGGAATAATAAAAATGACTCCACGAAAGAAGCTTAAGATGTAAAAAGAATCGTAATAAAAAAAGAAAACCCTATCCAAATGATAACAAAAACAACAACAACCATGTGGGCATATAAAAAGGGACGGAACTAAAATACTGATCAAGAAGAGCATGTAATTAAAGAGAAAGAGTGAAGAGAATTAATAGGTCCTAAAGTTCTTTTATTTTGAGGGAGGATGGTTAAGATATTGATGAACATTAGACTTTAAGTATGTTTGGCAAAATTAATAGAGTAACCATTAAAATAAGAAAAAAAGAGAGTAAAATTTTCCAAACAAATAGAAATTACAGCAACGACTGGAGGGCTCAGCTCTTCCCCAAAGCCATTTCTGTTTTCTCTTGGGCACATGTTTGATTTTTTTCAAAGCAAATAGGCATGATCTTGATGCTGATTTCTGGCCGTGAAATGTAGTGGAATTGTCCCTGTGACTTCTCCACTCTATCTTTCTCTGTTGGCTATGTGAATACAATGCCCAGGGCAACTTTGGAAGTCGAGATTGAAGGTAGCAGACCCTAGGTCTTTAAATGACTGTGTAGAGGAAAGCGTTAAATGATTACCTCATCAACGCCAATAAATAACATTCTTTTTGGATACTGCATGCATGAGATATAAATATTCATCTTGCTAAGATCCTAATATTGAAAGTTTATTTGTTATACCTGCTAGCATTACTTTACTAACAGAAATCAGCGTATGAAAATGGATAACTGCCATAACAAGACAAAACTATCTCAAAGAGTTGTGACCAAAGGGATGGGGATCTGATACAGGAGAATGAGAAGATGAAGACCCTGTTATGCAGTGGCAACACATTTAATAAAAATTTGATTTTTGATAACTTGGAAAGGTAATCCAAATGCCAACAGAGCATTATGAAGGAGTTAAAAAATAGAATGTTAAAAGTGTGTGTAGATTGTCACTGGCTTCATTATCAAAGAATTAGAGAAAAAGTGATGAGCTCAGAAAAATACTGGCTGGATTGTCAGCAGAATTAATGAGAACAGAAAGTCTTCAAAATGTGGGACCTTGGTCAGTATAGGAGGTTAATTGCAAAAAGGGCCTCAATTCTCCATCACTGTCTATATCCACATCCTTTGCCATGTAACCTTGCAGATCTTATCATTAAAGGATGGAGCCTGTTAACCAAAGCTTTGAATCTGAGCTGCCTTATGATTTGCTTTAGCCATTAGAATGCAGCTTTAAGAGGATTTGTGGATTCTTGGACTCTTGCCTTTGCCATGAGAACAAGTTTAAGTTAGCCTGCTGGAGAATGAGAGATCACATGGAGCAATGTCATATCATCTGGGTTGAGGACATTCCAGACCAGTCAGCATCCAACGGACCCTACAGCTGATATATTTAGGGACAAGCTCAGCTGAGATAAGCCCAGTCTGAGCCAAATCAGCAGAATGACACAACCAACCAGTCTTGTGATAAATAATAAATAATTGTTGATTGAAACTGCTGAGCTTTGGGGTGGTTTGTTATGCAGCATTATTGTGGCAATAAATATCCAATACAGTTGGAAAATCTAACTTTTTCTAGATTCCAGATAGTAGAAAATGAAAATCAAAAGAGAGAATAACAAGAGCCCATTAACAATCAATCCCATGGCCAGGCTGCAGGTTTTGATCTTCCCAAGCAAATCTGCTGGCCTCAACATGGATGACATTACATTGAGAAAAAGAGGCATGGGGACTTAATTACGTATAGGGAATAACTTTGAATGAAGTTACTTGTACATAGAATTGAGTGAAAGCAAACAGGTCAGAAGCCAACTAAATTTTGAGATGACTACATTGCCAAAGAAACCAGGAAACTGAATTTAGAACAACAAAACTTCAAGTATTTGAGCCTTGAAATAAATTTTAGGCTGCCAAATGTAGACCAACAGGAATTTGAGCTGCAAAATCTGTATAGACCCCATGGAAGGAATATTCCATGCACATTTCAATTGTGGCCACGGAGTAAAACAAAAAGGAAAAATGTCAGAGAGTGGAGCCAAGCTACCGTGGAAGAAATCCAAGGCAATTTTTTCGAAAGAGTGATATCAGTGTCTAATTAAGAACCCCCTTTTCTTCCCCCACACACAAGGGAGAGGGGCTTTACAATGAATGATTTTGCAGGAGAATTTCATATTTGCGATGGACTAGTGACTGGTTTGGGTCTCCTGTTCTTCTGGTTTCTGAATGGAATATTTTTTTCTGTAGATAATCAATTCCTGTTCCACCATTGTGTGAGGACACTCAACGTATCTTTCAAGTACATATGTTACAGAATCAGGATGATCCATATCTGGACCCGATGGAGATCTGCAAATCTTGGACCTGAGTGGATGCAAAGACCAAATAGGATTTGTTTTGTCTCCCTCAGGGAGGAAGGTTTAGTGTGTTCAATGTGTGGGAAGAATTGAAATGTTCTTCAGAAGAGTAGACTGCCTAAGTGTACAAAAAACACATTTCTGTTTCTTCCTGAGCACATAATGAGATCTCTTTTTCCAGCATACCTTAGGTAGGGGCATGTGATTGAGTTCCAGTCATTAGAATAGGAAAAAAATAATGTACCAAACATCATCCAGGTACCAAACCTTCCACATGATCCTCTGTTTTCACTTTCCCTCCATCTGCTGGATAGATGTTAATCCCAATGGTAATTTTTATAGGAAAATATTTTTATGTCCTTGTTGTAGGGAAAGATTAATTTTTCAAACAACATGTACAACATTGCTATCCATAAAAAATTGTTGATACAGTTTACTGCATTAATATTAACAATTTCTTTTCATTGAAAGACACACCCAGGAGAAGTAATTTGCCACACAAATAATTGACGAAGACTAATAGATTAAATAAAGAACTCCTATAAATCTATAAGAAAAATAGCTCACAAAAATGAGCAAAAGATGGGGCTGGCCAGGTGGCACAGCAGTTAAGTTCACACGTTCCACTTCAGTGGTCCAGGATTCGCTGGTTCGGATTTGGGGTGCAGACCTACGCACTGCTTATCAAGCCATGCTGTGGCAGGTGTTCCACAGATAAAGTAGAGGAAGATGGGCACAGTTGTTAGTTCAGGGCCAGTCTTCCTCAGCAAAAAGAGGAGGATTGGCAGCAGATGTTAGCTCAGAGCTAATCTTCCTCAGAAAAAAAAAAGTAAAAAGAAATGAGCAAAAGACAAAAGAGAAAACATAAATGATCAATAGACATAGGAAAGTGCATTCAATCTCATTAATAATCATGGAAATGCAAATTTAGACCACAATGAAATTCCATTTCATGTGTAACAGATTGGTAAAATGCAATACTTTGAAAAACCTGATAATGCTAATTGTAGGCATGGATATCAATCAATAAGAAGTTCTTACACTGATGGTAGGGTTTTTATATTGGTACAACCACTTTCGAAAACTACGAGAATCATCTTACCAGTGAGAATAACTACATATTCTATGATCGGAAAGACCACTAACATAAGGTAATGAAACGGAATCACTAATTTCAAACCTCAGAGAAACTCTTGCACATATCCACAAAGAATAATGTAAACAATTTTTATAGAAATATTTTTAAATAAACCATTTTTGAGATATAATTTACAAAAAATAAAATGAATCCACTTATGTGTACCGTTTGAAGAGTCTTGACAAAGTATATGCCTAGGTAACCATCATCCCAATTAGGTTGATTAGGATATAGAACATTTCCTCCACCCCAAAACATTTCCTCACCCAATCACCCTCACCCCTGTCCTAGGCAATCAATAATCTTACTCGTATAATTTAAGATTACTTTTGTCTTTATAGATTTATTTAAATTGAATCATACAGCTTGTAGTCTTTTTAGTCTGGCTTCTTTCTCTCAGTGTAAGATTTATGCATGTTTTCCTGTGTATCAACAGTTCATTCCTTTTAACTGTTGAGTAGTATTCTAATATATGGATGAGCCACAATTTGTTTAACCAGTCACCTGTAGACTATTGGACATTTGGTTTGTTTTCAGTTTTAAGTTATTATGAATAATAGTGCCTTGTATATTCATGTATAAGATTTTCTAGCTTTGTCAATATTTTAAATTTTATTTAACATGAATAACCACATGTGATAGCACTATTTGTTCAAAATATTACTCTATCCCCATTGAGTTACTTGGCATTTTGGTGACAAACTAATTAAGCTTATATGTGTAGGTCTATCTATGGACTCTCTTCTGTTCTGTTAATCTGTAAGCTTGTCTGAGGCCAATTCCTCACTTTCTTTAGAAAAAATCTTGAAATCAACTAAGATTTAAATTTGTTCTCTTTCTAGCAAATTGTTTTTGCTATTCTACGTTCTTTGAATTTTAATGTAAATTTTAGAAGTAGCTTACTAATTTCTATAAAAATAAAAATATCCTGGGATTTTGACTGGGTTGTGTTGAATTCCATCAATTTGTGGAGAATTGATATCTGAAACTACTGAGTCTTACAGCCCATAAACATGGTATGTCGCCTCATTTATTTAGATATGCTTTGATATGTCTCAGCAATATTATACGATTTCTCAATGTACAGATCTTGTGCATATTTTGTTTAGTTCACCTCTAAATACTAATTTTAGTAATTTTTTGTAGATTTCTTAAGATGGTACGCACATACATCTATGGCATCTGCAGAGTCAGGTGTACTTCTTCCTTTCCCGTCTCTAAGGCATTTTACTTTTTTTATGCTTTATTGTACTGTCTAGGGTCCCCATTAAATGATGAACAGGAATGGTGAGAGAAAAAAACCAGAAACATTTCAGTTTTTACCATTGAGTATGATGTTGAATATTGTTTTTTTGTAGGTTTTTTTTCCTAGCTGAAAAAGCTTCCTTTTAATCCTACACTGCTGAGAGTTGCCTTATGCATGTTGAATTCTGTCATATGCCTTTCCTGCATTTACTAAGATGAATGTAAGGTTCTTCTCTTTTATTCTAATCATGTGACAAATTACATTACTTGACTTTTTAAAAGTTAAACCAACTTTGCATTCCTGAGGTAAATCTCACTGGGTCACGGGGTATCACTTCTTCCTTATGTGTTTGACACAATGCATCTATGAAGCTATCCTGGTCTGAAGTTTTGTGGTGGCAAGATTTTTAATTACAAATTCAATTTGATTAATAAATATGGGACAATTCAGATTTTTCTACTTTTTCCTGTGTCAGTTATGAAAAATCTGTCTTTTAAGGAGTTTATTTGGGTTAGTTGTAAAACTAAATGCTGTTAATAATATTCCCTTCTTGTCATTTTAATGTTTTAGGATGGAGATATATTAATGTTTCCTCTTTCATGCTGATGTTGATAATTTGAATTTTATCTTTTCTTTTTGATGTTTACCAATTTTATTAATATTTTCTAAAAACCAGCTTTGGATTTCATTTTTTCTCCAATGTTCAATTTTATTGATTTCTGCTATTTAATCTTTTTTTCCTTCCAATACTTTGACTTTAAATTGATGGACTTTTCTAATTGTTTAAGGTAAAAGCTTAGATCTTTGATTTCCAAGTTTCCCTTTTTTACATATATAAATTTACATCTAAACATTGTTTATATTATACACATGCTTTCATGATTATTCAGTTCAAAATATTTTCTAATTTCTCTTGTAATTTCTTCTTAAACCATCTGGTTATTTAGCTGTGTTTTGAATTTCCAAATGTTTGGTAATTTTTTCAAGTATCCTTTTGTTATTGACGTATAACTTAATCTTTTTGTAATTAAAGAACATACTTTCTAAATATTCAATCCTTTAATAAGAAGTGATACTTGTTTTATGGACCAGCATGTGGTTTATCTTTGTGAATATTCCATGTGCAGGATAAGAAAAATATGCACATTCGGTAGTTGGTGGCTGTAGTGTTCCTTAAATATCAATTAGGTCAAGTTGGTTAATAACTATGTTAAAGTCTTCTGTACTTTACTCATGTTCTGTCCTTTTGTTCTTATAATTGATAAATTACTGGAGAAGAATGTTACTTTACTGATTTTCTGTCCTGTTATTCCTGTAATTGATAAATTGCTAGAGTGTTAAAATCTCCAACTATAATTGTGAATTTGTCAGTTTCTCATTTAAGTCCTATCAGATTTTGCTTCATATATTTTAGAGCTTTGTTATTAGGTGCATATGCATTTCAGATTTGTAATGTCTTCTTGAGAAATTAATCTTATTATTACAAAATGCCAATCTTTATTTTAGGTAACATTCCTGGTGCTAAAGTATTCTTTGCCTGATATTAACCACAGTCACTTCAACTTTCTTATGATTAGTGTTTGCATGGTATATCTTTGTTTTTTATCCTCTTGCTTTCACCATACATGTATGTTACATACATATATATATATATAACATATTAAATATACTTTACACTTAAAGTGGGATTATTGCAGATAATATTATGGGGTCTTTTATATATTTTATATAGCTTTTATTGCTCTATCTTCAAGTTCATTCATCTTTTCTTCTGCAGTGTCTAACCTGATGCTGAGCCAATTAAGTAAATTTTTTCAGTCATGATATTTCTTCATCTTAAAGTTCCATTGTTAAAATAGTTTCCATTCTTCTCTTGATTATATTGATGTTTTCCTTTAAATAACAAGACATATTTATAAAGAGCTGTTTAAAATACTTTTTGTTAATCTATCATCTCTGATACTTCTGGGTGTGTTTTTATTGACTGATTTTTCTCCTGTTTATAGTTCACTTTTTTTCCTTTGCTTCTTCATATTTCTAGCAATTTATATGAGAGGCTATACTTTGTTAGGTGTCTGAATTTTGTTTTTGTCCCTTAACAATTGGTGAATTTTGTTCTGGTATGCAGCAAATTTACTTGTAGTTCAGCTTAGTGCTTCTGAGGTTTGTTTGCAATCTTTGTTGGGTTGGGTTCAGAGTAGTCTTCATTTTAGGGATAGGTTAACCCTATTCCTAAGACTTGCTCTTTTTTAAGGTCTCTACTGAATGACCCATTTGTTCAACAAGGTTTTATCACTCTGGTTGGCTGGAGTTTGAATTTCTTCTGACTGAAAAATCCAGTATTTTTTCAGCTCCTTGGTGTTTTTTCCTTCCCCAGTAGTTTTCCTTAGGGTGTGAAGACTCACTCTGCATACACAGCTTACTGTTTGGTCTTATACTCAATGAACTCCCAATGCAGATTTCAGGAAGTCATTCTCTGTGTGGTTCCCCCTTTCTGTTATTCTGCCCTATAAATTTCAGTCACTTCAGCCTCTCTGCTATCCCTTCTCTTATCTTTTCAGCCTCCTGAGACTTGTTCTCTTCGTCCCTTGGTCAGTTTGTGGTAAATGCCGCCTGGCAGAAAGCTGGAATTATGGTCAACTTTGCCTTGCTGGTTTTCATTCTCTGAGGGATTACACTCCTGCACTGTCTGTTATCTGATAAATAAAAACAATTGCACCTTATATTTTCTTCAGTTTTTTAGTTTTTTAGAGTTGAGACCTAGTGTGATACCAACTATTCTACTATGCTTGGTAGTGGAAGTCCAGAGCTGTTTTAACAGGAAAAAATTAATTCTGGTAACAATCCAATCCAATTAACAGAAGAATGGATAAATATTTTTTATGCATTTATACATTAGATTCCTATTTATTAGATAAAATGAATAAACTACAACTAATCTCAACACTACGAAAAAAATCTATCTTATAAACAAAGGTTGGGGAAACAAAAGCAAGTCACAAAAGATTACATATGTTCTAATTGATCTTAGCAATGTTCAAAAGTCAAGCAAAAATAAAGAATATATTTTTGAAGATATAGCCCTATGTCATAAGATGATTTTGTTATAACAAGTCACAAAGATGATAAAACACATACTTCAGGTTGTTGGTTCCTCTTGGGGGGAAACAGGCTGGTGGTATTGTTGAAGATCTTAACTTGGTTACTGGGTTCACAAACATTCTTTCATGGTAATCATATTATACTAAAAATTACATAGATCAAAAGTGTTTGATGTTTTCATTCTTCACTCATGTATTCTCAGAGATAATTGTCATCCTTTTCCAAGTGCAAATTTGATGGGTAAATAAACCTTATTTTAACATCTAAATTATTATTCTATTCATCTTATTATCATCAGGTTTTATAATCACTATTTTATTTTGTGATAGCATCTCTAGTACAGGTATGCTTTTTTTGAAAAAAATAGACATAAATCTAAAAGAACTCATGTAAAGTCATTCATATTTTCCCACTGGCCTATAGAGTAATAATAGAGTAATAATAGCTTCAATTCTGTCTTGCAGGGCAAATGATTTCTGGCACTTTAAGTTTCTTCATCCCTACATTCTCTACCAGTTAGTTAATCAACACATAAATAGTTTAATGTCGTGAAGTCTCACTGAAAAAAAGGCTTAGCCATTTCATATGAGAATAATCACTTCTTGATATTACTTTCTTACATCCAGATTTCTATATTTTCCCCTCAGTAAAACACAAAATTACTGAAATAAACACTTATTTTGCATGGCATCTTTTTCTTCTTCTTTCTTTAAAGTTTTGGGGCTTGCTAAATGAAATTACAGCTGAACCTGAATTATTTATCTAAGAACACACTACCTCAAATAGTCATGACCAAAGTTAAAATGGCTATTCTCCACTTTTCTAAATTTTTAATGTCTTAATTTTCAGGGATATATCCATCGACTTCCTGATTGAACCATTTTAAGCTACTTTATTTACTTAACTGTAATAAAATCTTAATTACTATACATTCTTTCATTCAATTTCCCAGGGAAAGGAACCCCCTATAAATAAAAAATAAATTGTGATATGAAAGGCAAGACTGTGGGACAGAGATGAGTAGATCCAAGATATGAGATTTCAGGGGGCAGGAGAAAATACTTTCGGTAACAGAGAGACAAAAGTGCACTTTGATGGTGTAAGAAGAAAGGAGATTCAGCACAGAAAAAAATCAAGAGAACTTCAGTAATAAGAGAGGTTATTACTGGCAATGGTCAAATGGCAGGGTGAGAAGTCTCAAGTATGTTCACTAACTCCTTCGGTAAAACTTTTCCAAGTCCTCGCTATATGCCAGGCCTGTATTAGAAGTGAAGATCAACAAAAAGAAGGATATAATACCTTAAGGAATTTAAGACTTAATTAGAAAGACAAATAAACCAAATGATTCAAATACAGAAGAGAACATAGTCAAGAAGACTGTTTATGTTAGGCTGGAAGGTGAGGGAATGCAGCCCTGAAGAGAAGACATGTGAGGTGAGCCTTGAAGAACAAGGAAAATTTATCCAGGCAGCGAAAGTATGTTCTTGGCAGAGAAATCCATGTGCATGAACACAGAGAAACATAAAATAGCAAGACAAATTCGCAGAACTTCACATGGCTGAGGCTGCTGGCTTGCATGATGTGGGCAGGCAAGCACTGGCAAGTTGATGAGAAGTGCATATTTTCCCTTCAAAGACAAAGATAGCTTCAAATTGTAAAAGTCTTAATGCTGTTTACTTTCATTTTTTTTCTTTCTAGTATCCTCAAAATTAGTATCCTAAAATTTTTGCCTCCAAGTTGTTGGAAGATTTGGAATGTGAAAAGTTTGAAAAGCATTGATGGAGAGGCTGAAAATTTGTTTGGAAAGACTTCTGCATGCAATGACATACACAAGCTATTATTATATGAAATAGTGATTCTGAGCTGACTGGCAGTGCTAACTTTTTACTGGCATTTTGGACACTCCATATTCATTTATGTTGTCCATGACAACTTAGGGGAAATCAAATAATTTTTGCTGTTTTCAAATGACTTATTTGTAATCAAGGATGACTCGTTCATTTTTTTGTAGGCATGTGGAACTTGAAAAAGTCATCTGAGAGTATAGCAAAATTTTAATCTGCTTAATATTATAATATTATTCAAAGCAAATTTCTTTTGAATAATAATCTAAAAGTGGGGTTGTGGCTTAAAAAGAGGACTGATGTTAGCTACATTGAAAGGATGAGTAGAAATGTCAGCTTTGATGGTAAGGCAGAGCACAGTTAAATTTTTCCCTATTTTAGTCTGTTAAAATTATCTCTCTTCAACTACATATTTGATTTTCATGTCGAATAAGCAATGCAACTTCAAGAAGATAAAGGGGCTTTTTTCAAGCTAATGTTATACTGAGGATGGCACTATTCATTTGGCTCAAAAATATCTTGTTAATAACAGTAAAAGACTATGTGAAGCCACACACACTGAAATTCTGACACAAGGTTTTTGTTATGCGCTGTTGAAATGACAGGATAAAAATTGCCTCCAAATGTAGTTCTAGAAAGTAAGGGAAGTGTTGGATGAACTTTAGCCATTGTTGAAGTCATTAAAGGTATTTTTTAAAGATCATTTTTATACATATGATAAGGTAATGTGTAGAATCTGTCAATGCAGAAGGAATACTTAGCTGTAAAGATTTAATGGTTTCAAAGGAAAGCACTCCCCAACTGCAAATCACCATTCGTAGACAAATTCTAGGTCTGTCTAATGGAGCTTCCTATTTTCCTTGCATAAGTCACAAGTGAGATATGAATTTTACATCTGATGTGAAAATATATACAGTTATGGCTCCTTTGTGACTTGCACAAAAAAGAAGGAAACATTGTATATCTTCGATAGAAACTGAAAGAACCAAGTTTTATAACTTTTCTCTAAGAAAGCACATAAAAAGCCATCATAAAAAAAGCAGTTGAACCAAAGGTATTTTTTCCTTTTACGATTCTGTATCTCAAAAAGAAAAAAAACGAGGACCCAAAATCACTAATGTACTAATGTGAGTGATCACTGTTACCTACATAACATGCAAAATTTTTGAAGGCAAAGTTTTCTTTGTAAAAGTTTGGAAACTTACAGGGGCAGTGAGTGTGACGATTGGATCTTTCTTGAGAGGATCTCATCCTTGAGGCAAGAGACCACTGTCTCAGCTGCCAAATAATTGGACTAATTGGCATTTAAGGAGAAAGAACTGATTGCATCTAACTGTAAGTGTAAGCTTTAGAGCTCTCTCCTTTCTGATTCCACAATGTATTAACCATAGGCTTCTCATAGTATTATTTCTGCTTAGGACCTAAGAGTCACAGATCAGAATTTGTTGCCTCGTCACTTTTAATTATCTTAGACGAAGAATCAAATTTAGGTAAAGAATCTTGAAAGTGTCTGTGAAATTATAGCCTGGTACAGCTTTTATGTTTTTAGCATCGTTTCACAACATTTACTAATTTTCCTTCCATTTAAAATAAGTAATGTAACAGTGAAAGCTGTCAATTCTTCGGCCAGCCCAAGTCCCAAATATGGGCAATTGGATGCCTTTCTTTTCCACATGTAGTTCTGCTCAGGTGCTTCTTATCCTCCAAATCAGAGGGAATCCTTAAATCCAGCCAAACAAGGAGGACTCAGAAGAATCACATACCAAACTATCTTTGCCAAGGAACAACAAGACTAGGTTTGCAGATAGCCGAAGGAAGTTTCTGGAATCATGCTATATTTATTCGTTCATTCATTAAACGGTTATACATGATATACCTACTACATGCTAGGCTTTGTATTTTTTTTTATTTTGAGGTTATAATGGTGAACATGATAGATATGAAACTTTCATACAATTAATTGGGCAATGACCTAAAGAACAATAAGCATGATTTAGAGGAAGTACAGAGAGTACAGCATTCAGTCTACAACGGTGGGTAACAGACAGTATTTCCTTAAACAAGTAACGTGAAATTCAGACTTGAAGAATGAATGGGAGTTATTCAGGTAGAGACAAAAATCTTCAAGGAAGAACTAACAGCATGTGCTGCTTCATGGTGGTAAGAGAGAAAATGATGTATTTATGGAACTGAAAAAAATTCAGTATGGTTGGTGCTTGTTTGGCAGTAGCTAGTGACAATGCTGAAGAGGTAGGCAGGAGTGAGTATAAAGTGCCATAGAAATAATTTTAAAGAAATTGGATTTTTCCTAATGGTCACTCAAAACCACTGAAGTATTTTAAGCAGGAGCATGATGTTCGGATTTGAACTTAGGACAGTGGTCCGTAAACTTTTTTTAAAAGAGAGAGAGTAAACATTTTAGGCTTATGGGCCAGATGGTCTCAGTTGTAAGTATTCAACTTTGGCATTGTAGTGTGAAAGCAGACATAGGCAATGCATAAATGAATGGGTGTGGCTGTGCTTCAGCAAAACTTTGTTTATGGAGAAAGGTGACCGGTCTATGATCTGTAGTTTGCCAACCTCTGGTTTAGGATATTCTGTATGCAGTAAGTAGAATGAACTGAAAATAAGCAAAATTAGAAGTAGGGAGGAAAATCAAGAGGCTGATGAAGAAATCTATATGAAAGATGACTCTAGTCTAGACAAAGTAATGGGGTGGGAAGAAGAAGTGGGTATTTGAGATGTTTAAGAGGTAGAACTAACAGAACTTGATGCTACATAGAGTATGAATGAGAAAAAAGGAGGCGGCCATGTTAGTTTCTGGGTTTGTGGCTTGTGTAACTGAGTGACAACAAGAGAGAATATTAATTGGGCTCTTACTTGTGCCAGACTCTGCTCTAAGCACTTTGTATGTATTGACTCATTGAATTTATTTATTCATTTCTCCCTCCCTGTCTTCCTCTGTTCTTTCATATTGTGGTAAGAACACTTAACATGAGATCTGCTCTCTTAAATCTTTAGCTGACCAATACAGTATTAACTCTCAGCACAATGTTGTACAGCAGATCTCTAGAACTTAATAATCTTGCATAACTGAAACTTCATGCATATTGAATAACAACTTCCCATTTTCCCCTCCCCCCAGCCTCTGCTTCTATGTGTTTGACTATTTTATTTACCTCATGAAAGTGGTATGAAGCAGTGTTTGTCCCTTTGTGGCTGGCTTTTTCACTTAACATAGTGTTCTCAAGGTTCATCCACACAGCAGGATTTTCTTCTTTCAAGGCTGAGTAATATTCCATTGTACAGCTATACCACATTTTCCTTATCTGTTCATTTACCAATGCACATTTAGATTGTTTTCAAATCTTTGCTATTGTAAATAATGCTGCAATGAATATGGGAGAACAAAAATTTCTTCAAGAAACTGGTTTCATTTTTTTGGGTAAATACCCAGAATTGGGATTGCTGGATGATAGAGTAGTTTTATTTTTAACTTTTTAAGTAATCTTCATACTATTTCTTATAGTGGTTGAACCATTTTGCATTACCATTAACAACATATAAGGGTTCCAATTTCTCCAGATCCTCACCAACACTTATCTTTTTATTTTTCCCGATAATAGCCATTTTACATGTACAGTGATATCACATTGTGGTTTTGATTTGTATTTCCCTGATGAGTAGTGATGCTGAGCATCTTTTCATGTACCTGTTGGCCATTTGTATGTCTCTTTGGAAAAATGTTTATTCAAGTCCTTTACCCATTTTTTGTTCAGATTATTATTTATTTTTGCCATTGAGTTAAAGGAGTGCCTTATATATTTTGGTATCAACCCATTATCAGATACATGGTTTGCAAATATTTTCTCCCATTCTGTAGATTACATTTTCACTCCAGTTTTTTAGATTGTGCAGAAACTTTTTAGATTAATGTAGTCCCACTCATCATTTTTTTATTTTGTTGCCTATGCTTTTGGCATCATATCCAAGAAATCATTGCCAAATCAATGTCATGGAGATTTTCTCATATATTTTCTCCTAGAAGTCTTATAGTTTCAAGTCTTATATTTAAGTCTGATCCATTTTGAGATGATTTTCACGTATGATGTAAGATAGGGGTACAATTTTATTATTGGTCATGTTGATATCCAGTTTCACCAGCACCATTTTTGAAGGGACTATCCTTTCCCTGTCATGTAGCTTAGCACCCTTGTCTAAGATCAGTGGATCACATATTTATGGGTTTATTTCTGGGCTGTCTAATCTGTTCCTTTGGTTTCTATGTCTGTCTTTATGCCAGAACCATACTCTTTCAATTAGTGTAGTTTTGTTATACAATTTGAAATCAGGAAGTGTGATGCCTCCAGCTTTGTTCTTTCTCAGGAGGACTGTTTTGGCTCTTTAGGGTCCTTTGTGGTTCCATATGAATTTTAGAATTGATTTTTCTCTTTCTGTAAAAATATGCCATTGGAATTTTCATAGGGATTGCCTTGAATCTGTAGATTTCTTTGAGAAGTATGGACATTTTAACAATATTAAGTCTTCTATAACACAGGATGTCTTTCTGTTTATTTGTGTCTTCTTTAATTTCCTTCACAAATGTTGTGTAGATTTCAATGTACAAGTCTTTCACCTCCTTAAATAAGTTTATTCCTAAGTATTTTATCATTTTTGGTGCTATTGCAAATTGGATTATTTTCTTAATTTCCTTCAGATTATTTGTTGTTAGTGTATAGAAATGTAACTGATTTTTGCATGTTGATTTTATATCTCGCAACGTTACTGAATTCATTTATTAGGTCTAACAGTTGTTTTTTCTGCAAACATATAATTTTAATTCTTCGTATTCGATTTAACTCTTTTATTTATATTTATTGCCTAATTTCCCCGGGAATTCCAGCACTATTTTGAATAGAAGCATCAAGAGTGGGCATCCTTGCTTTGTTCCTGATTTTAGAGGAGAAGTTTTCAGTTTTTCACCACTGAGTGTGATGTTAGCTGTGGACTTTTCATATATGATCTTTAGTATATTACAGTAATTTCCTTTGATTCCTAGTTTGTATCATGAAAAGATGCTGAATTTTGTCAAATGTTGTTTCTGCATCTAATGAGATGATCATGTGGGTTTTCTTCCTTCACTCTGTTAATGCAGTGTGTCATAATGGTTGATTTTCATGTTTGACCATCCTTGCATCCCAGAGATAAATCTCACTTGGTCAATCCTTTTAAAATGTTGTTCAATTTGTTTGCTAACATTCTGTTGATAATGTTTGCATCTATCTTTATCAAGGATATTGGTCTGTCTGTTTTCTTTTCTTATAGTGTCTTCGCCTGGCTTTGGTATCAAGGTAATGTTGGCCTCATAAATTATGGAAGTGTTCCTTCCTCTTTAATCGTTTGGAAGAGTTTCAGAAACATTTGCATTAATTGCCCTTTAAATGTTTGGTAAAATTTACCACTGAAGTCATCTTGTTCTGGGCTTTTCTTTGTTTAGAGGCTATTGACTACTGATTCAATCTCCTTACTAGTTATAGATCTGTTCAGATATTCTATATTCTCTTTCTTCATTATTCTTGCTAGGTTGTATGTTTCTAAAAATTTATCCATTTCTTCTGGGTTATCTAATATTTTAATGTATAATTGTTCATAGTAATCTTTAGTGATGCTTTTTCTTTCTTTGGCATCAGTTGTAATGTCTTTTCTTTCATTTCTGATTTTATTTATTTGAATTTTCTCCTTTTTAATCTAGCTATTGGTTTGATAACTTTGTTTATCTTGTTTACCTTTGTTATTTAATTCTCAGTTTCACGGATTTTCCAATGTTTTTCTAGTCTTTCTGTCATTCATATCTACTCTAATTTTCATCATTTCCTTCCTTCTACTAATTACAGGTTTAGTTTGTTTTTCTCTTTCTAGTTTTTGAGGTGTAAGATTAGTTTGTTATTTGAGTTCTTTCTTCTTTTTTAATGTTGGCATTTGTCGCCATAGACTTCCCTCTTAGTATTCCTTTTGCTGCACCTCATAAGATTTCATATGTTGTATTTTTGCTTTCTTTTGTCTCAAGATATTTTCAAATTTCTCTCTTTATTTTTCCTTTGACCAATTAGTTGTCTTGAGTGTTTTGTTTAATTTCCACATATTCTTGAATTTTCTAGTTTTCGTTTTGCTATTGATTTCCAGTTTCATTTTATTGTGGTTGGAAATGACATTTGGTATGATTTTAATCTTCTTAAATTTGTTCAGAATTGTTTTGTGGTCTAACATGTGATCTATCCTGGAGAATGTTCCATGTGTGCTTAATAAGAATATATATTCTGCTACTGTTAGGTATAATGTTCTGTATATGTCTGTTACATCCATTTGGTCTACAGTGATGTTCAAGTCTGCTATTCGCCTGTTGATTTTCTGTCTGGATGCTCTATCCATTATTAAAAGTGGAGTATTGAAGTCTTCTACATTATTGCATTGCTTTCTATTTATCCCTTAAGTTTTGTCAATGTTTGCTTTATATATTTAGATGCCCTCATGTGGGGTGCATATATATTTATAATTGTTATATCTTTCTGGCAAATTGACCCTTGTATCATTATATAATGTCCTTCTTTGTCTCTTGTGACAGTTTTTGACATATAGTCTGTTTGGTCGGATATAAGTATAATCATCCCGCCCCACACACTTTCTTTTGGCTACTATTTGCATGGAATATCTTTTTCCATCTCTTCACTTTCAGCCTATGTGTGTCCTTAAATCAAAAGTGAGTGTCTTGTAGATAGAACATAGCTGTTTTTTTTTCCAATTGATCAACTACTCTATGTCTTTTGATTGTGGATATAATCCATTTAAATGTAAAATAATTATTAATAGGAAGGATTTACTATTGCAACTTTGTTAATTATTCTTGTCTATCTTGTAGCTCTGTTTTTCCTTTCTTTGATATCTTCCCTTCTGATTCATTTACTTTTTGTATTGATATGCTATGATTTCATTCCTTTTCTCTTTTGTGTATGTTTTATAGATATTTTCTTTGAGGTTACCATGAGGCTTACATAAAACAACTTATACCAGTATTTTAAGCTAATCACAACTTAATTTCAATTGCATACAAAATGTCTACACCTGTTTCCCCAGCACACACTTGTGTTATTGATATTACTGTTTAAATCTTTTTATATTGTGTATCTATTAACATATTTTTATAGTTATAATTATTTTTTAATATTTTGTGTTTTAATTTTTATACTAAAATTAAAAGTGATTTACCCACCACCTTTAAAGTATTATAGTATTCTCTATTTGGTTATATATTTACCTTTACCAATGAGTTATATTGCTGAGCATATTGTTTTATATGCTTTTGTATTGCTGTTTAGCATTCTTTCATTTGAACTTGTAGAAGTCTCTTCAGCATTTCTTGTAAGGCAGGTCTAGCAGTAATGAACTCCCTCAAACCTGTCTTGGAAAGTCTTGAACTCTCCTTCCTTTTCTGAAAGACAGTTTTGCTGGGTATAATATTCTTGCTTGGCAGTTTTTTTCTTTCAGCACTTTCAATATATGATCCCACTCCCTTCTGGCCTGTAATGTTTCTGCTGAGAAATATACTTATGATCTTATGGAGTTTCCCTTGTATGGAAAAAGTTGCTTTTCTTCTTCTGTTTTGTCTTTTTGTCTTTGACGTCTGACAATTTGAACATGATGTGTCTTAGTTTCTATTTCTTTGGGCTCATCTAATTTATGATCCATTGGTCTTTCTGGATCTGGATGTCCATTTCCTTTCCCAGACTTAAGAAGTATTTGCTCATTATGTCACTGAATAAACTTTTTGCCCTTTTTCCTGTATCTTCCTTCTAAGACATCCATAATGCATAAATTGATTTTCTTGATGGTCTCCCATAAATCCCGTTAGCTTTCCTCACTCTTCTTCATTCTTTTTTATCTTTGCTTTTTTGACTGAATAATTACCAATGATTTGTCTTTGAGTTCACAGATAGTTTTTTCTGCTTTGTTTAGTCTGCTGTTGAGAACTTCAGGTGATTTTTTTCAGTTCAATTGTTGTATTTTCCAGCTGCATGATTTAGTTCCTTCTGGTAATTTTTTATATTTTTGATCTCTTCTTGAATTCTCCCTTCATTCATGCATTGTTCTCCTGACCTCACTGAGCATCTTTATGATTGTTATTTTATATTTCCTGTCAGTCAAATCATATATCTTTTTTTTATTGGAGTTGGTTTCTGGAGACTTATCTTTTTTCTTTGTTTGAAACATATTTCCTTGTTTCTTCATTTTCCTTGACTCTTTGTATTAGTGTTTTCACAGTAGACAAAACAGCCACATCCTAGTCTTCACAGACTGGTCTCATGTGACCTACACCAATAAACCAAGCCAGAGATTTTGGGGGTATCTCAAACCTTTGTGATGATTCAAACTGCTGTATTTGTTCTCAGTTGCTCCTATGCATGAAGAGTATGCTCAGTCCTGTCAGTGCTCTGAGAAAAGTGACATAGAAGCCAGTGCCTCTGAAGCTGCCAGAAAAATCAGAATGTTGCATGTATGGTCCAGGACTTTTCTTCCTTCCCCAGGGAGAAGCTGGAAGCTGTATTTTCTTTCCAGATGCTCACTTTGCACTGAGTCAGAAGGTAGGGCTGTGGTATGAGCTAGTTTGCTGGCTTAAATTGCAACCTTTGTTCTCAGGGGCCCCCAGATGATGAGAGTGTGCCAGGTCCCATTAGCTCTCTGAGACAGGTGACACAGAAGCTAGTACCTCAAGCCATTCCCAGAAATCTGTTGAATATATGGTATATATGGACAGCTGAGACCTGGGGCTCAATTGTACAGTGCTGTGTCAAGAGTAGGACTTATGAAGAAGTGGGACTTATGAAGATATAGTCTTAAATATTCCTACTTGCTTTGATGTGGCTGGTTTTGCTCTTGTCCAGGATGCAGGAGCCTCTCAACTAGTTTCTAGATTTCTCACAAAGGTCACTGTTCTGTGTATTGCTGTTGAATACAGAAGGAAGTTCCAGGGCTTTCTATTCTGCCATCTTCCTGCTATCACTATTCTGACTTTATTTTTTATAGCAACTGTATGAAGTACGAATTGCCATTGTGTCTAGATTACACAGGATGTACAGAGAAGTTAAGGAACTTTAGAGTGAATTCTGTTATGGTGGAAGAAATGTGATTATAATGTAAATACAGATGAGAAAAAAGCCAGTAGAGCAAAAGACATTGAAAATATTGGAAAGGTTAACAATCCAGAGGCAATGCTAAGAAAGCGGAAGGGAATAAGATGTGGAATGAAGGTAGATTTGCATTAGAGAGAAGGATGCCTTTTTTGTTGTTTTTCTAGAAAGAGGTAAGGAAAAAGGGTCAGTAGGGAGGTTGGGAAGTCTGCTTGTCTGGGTTTATCATAACGTATTGCTTTTAAAACTTTGTATATGATTGTAGAAAGTGGATATGTTGGATTCAAATTCACATGGAAAAAGAGTCTGCTGTATAGAAAGGCCACAAAGCTTATTTATGGTCACCCACTTTCCATATTAACTTCCCATTTAATTTTCATCCTGTTTTCATCTGCAAGGGAGTTTTATTAAAGTATATAGCCTTTGAAAATATTGCAAAGCAATAGACATTTTATTAAAACAAAAAGTTAGATAAAATTTTAAGAACTGTATCTGCTATCAAAATACTGAAACTGAAGCTGGAAACAAACCAATAATATCCACTCATTAAAAATTCATATTTGTAGATTAAAGTGAGAAAGAAGTCTCATTCTTGTATATTGTTTATACCTATTCTTATACTCAAGGACTATGTAAGTAAGGATCACATGAAAAAATAGTTTCCTTTTAGTAAAACTGCTTGTGAACTTTTCCACCTAAATTTGGAAAATATAAGAAAAAAGATTCAGTATTTAAAAACAGCATTCAGAGACAAATGGATATCATCATAAGTTTTCACAACTAATTCACACAGAAATTCTATTTTGGTACACAATGCTGGTATAAAAATAAACATTGGCAATCGGTCCTTTCTTAATACTCTGAGCTTTCATAATAAATCCATAGGATTAGAGTTATCCGTGTGATAAGATTCCCGGTAATGGTTATTCCAAGTAGTACATTGCTTACCAAGAAGAAACCTGAAGCTACTTAATATATTTTTTGCTAATTAAATTTGCAAAGATATAAGAAATGTAATGCCTTTTCTCTCTAGAATGTTTCAAGTTATTTTTACTTATAACCCAGTCATTTTGAGTAATTTCCTGTTTTGGTTACTGGTAAGGGATAAGGTTGAAGTTGATAATAATACTTAAAATAGTTCATAAGAAGATAAAATATAATTCCTTAGTATAATAAAACTAAATCTGCATAAATATAACTCAATGCTATGGGATAAAAAATAGTATTTAGAATGTTCAAACAGATAATATGATTTACTGTATCTAATGATATTACAATAACAATAACATTCTCAGAATGACAGGAGCTCTCAGAACCTTCATGGGGCAAGTATATCAGAATAAATTTATGTCTCTCACTCTCCTCCATCCCCCAGGTTCCTGAAACATTGTTTCAAGTTGAATTGAGAATATGGTCAGGTGCATTAGAATCTATGTGATATTGAAGTGTATGGTTCATATGTTCACGGTTGATCCTACGAATTCTGTTATTAACAAAGGAGGAAAGTAAAATATCTGCTCTCCTGTGTCTTTTCATTAGTAAATTAGAAACACATTAACACTGATGCTGGCAGCCAACAGAGTCTTATATAAAGCTAGTATCTGTATACTATGCAGTGGAAAGTAGAGCAGGTAAATGGTACCGAGATGGGGATTCTAGACCTAGCTTTGTGATTTTGGAGGAGATTCTTGGGAGTTATTTAATTTCCATGTAGGCCTTAATTTGTAAACGGATTGCATTTGGGAAGTGTGGTTTTCAGGCTCTTGATTAATCTATGGTTCTTGGGCTATAAAACTGCATAGCTATTATTAATCGAGCTTTTACTTTGTTCTCAGACTTTTATTTGGTATATCCTTTAATCTTCACAGAAACCTAAGAAGTATGTTTTATTTTCTTAATTTTATAGGTAAGTAATCCGACAAAGAAATTAAGCAATCCTCTAGTTAGAAATACAAGACAGATAACTCTGAAGCCACTATGCTTGTACGTGTTCAATATACATATTCATGGATATCATCTCTTTGGCTCTTTAGAGTATACAGCAACAGGAGATGGAGAGAAGTGGACAATGAGGCATACAGACTATATGGCATGTTATAGTATTTGTATACAGTAGATCACATAAATCTATGGTATAGCTTAACCTGTCGGGTAGTTAAAATGCCATGAGAGTGATATAGTATGCTAACGGGAAGGCTATGGCTTTCATCCACTTTTAGGATGGTAAATTCTGTTCTTGACTACAGTCACATTCTTTACCATTAGGTGGTTAGTGCAAAAGTGCACCAAACGTGACAATTTGATTATATTGGTACAAATTGATTCTATCTCTCCCTACCCTCACCTATGGTGAGTCCAAAGTATAGCACACCATAGTTCCAAGTACAGCACAGAACAATTTGTGAAGGTTAACACTTGTTCAGTTTATATTTATGGAGCCCAATGTTTTGAATGAATTTACATTCAACATGAGTACAGAACAAGACTCAATACTCTAATTTTTTAAATAGAAGACATAAGCAGATATTGAACAATTTGTTAACAGAAAATATTAGTCATTATTTTGTTGTAAAGACAGAGTGAAAGGGTTGTACAGATTTATTCCCAATCTTTACATGTTTAAAATGTAAATTATTTATTAAAAACATTTTTAACTAAAATAAGCTCACAAAAGCCGAGGGGCAAAATAGCCCATTAATCATTTCATATAAGGAGTAGATTACTCCATTGTCTATCTCATCCATGGAGGAACAGAAGTTCAAATTTGACTTTCAGTGTCATCTTTTTTGAGTTGTATTGATATCTGCATTCCAGTTGCATTTTTTATAATTGTATTACCTACAGATTTTAAAGTCACTGGGGCTGTTTTTAAGAAGAGAAGATTCCAGCCCATAATGTAATTAAAATTAGAATATGGCTAAAGCTATTTTGTTTGATCATTTTTTTCTACATCCAGATCATGTGGATCTTATAGCAATAGTTACTAAGCAATTAAGACTAATGATGGAGCAATATTTATCTTTTTCAAATATATGTATTTTTTCCTAAATACTTGACTTTTGATATTTAAGTTTTGCAAATTTTGTGGCCTCCTGGCATTCTCTAAGATCAGTATGTCAAATTTGATGCTAAAATAATCATACAAAATATTTTAAATATTAACAGCAGCCAGAGTAAAATGTCACCCTTGACTTAATATGTAAAATAAGCTCTAGAAAATAGTCTTTAAACTCATGGGGATAAAAAGAAGGGTTTTGACCTGAAGGAATGTTTGGGAAAGATAAAACTGACCAAAAATTCCCAATATTTCATATCTATAGAAATGATTTTATAGTTTCAGAGTTTCTTTGGATTACTAGGGCATAGATAGATAGAGAGAGAGAGAGAGAGAGAGAGAGAGAGAGATACATAAAATAAGCAGAAAGGCGGAGAGAATTTTCTATGATTCATTTTCATCTGAAACCATGAAAAGATGAATGGCAGCACAGAGAGTGAGGTTGATACAATACTAGCATTTCTGGTTTAGGAAAAGCTTGAGAAATGGGCTGTGTCTTGGAAGGTATTTCTGAAAGAAGCAGAACATTAGAGCTTAGGCATATGTTTCATAAAATAAATAATGCTTCACAAATATTACAGAGAGCTAGGGTGACAGAGGAAATTAACATGTAATTGACATGCCTTTGCATACTGAATCTCTTAGTTGAAACCTAATAGCAATTTTATAAGTTAGCTATTGTTATTCCTACTCTACAGATTTTGAAAATGAGATTCAAAGACGATGACTCATCTGATGTCATATAGCTGGTAAATGGTTGAGTTGATATTTGAAATTAGGTATCTCAAACTAGCGAGCCTTTGCTCTTGTCCCACTACTTGGCACTAAAAATATACCTTATTCAACTATAGAAAAGTTATAGGTTCCCGTGAATTTAGTCTGGCAGAATTTTTTCTTTTGAGGATTGTAGGTTAAATTTAAAAGTCACTTTTGCTTTTTACTTCTTCTGTTTTAAATTCTTTCTGAGGAAAGATTTGGTCAAAGAACTGTCCTATTACCTTTCTATCGCCAGATTTTGTACATAATTTCTTCTAACAAAGACAGGTGAGATATAATATATCTCACATGGAAACGGCTTTATTTCTGCCTTCTTGGTATAGTAAACACGGTTAGGGTAACTTTACTTTTGACCTTTCATTTAATTCTTACTGAGTAACTAAAATGACTGAGGAGGAAACAGATAAAAACTAGACAAAACATATGAAAAAATAGATCTCAAAATATTGGCCATCAGGCTGTAAAGGACAATGATCCCTGAAATAAGTTAAATGAGTTAAATGAGTCATACAACTGCCTCAGCTTGCTCCCTGGACAAAGTTTCGAAGCTTTCAAAGTTTCCAGAGGGAGCGGAGACTCAGGCAAAGCCCAGCTGTCTTTCTGGGTTGAGGAGACAGATCTGGGCATCTGGGGAAGCTAAGTCAGCTAGAGTTCACAGTACTTGAAAGAGGAGAGCTGCATAGAGAGGGGATGTTGGAGATCTTCAGAAAATCCCCCTTCAGTACTCAGTTTAATACTCATCAGCATATGCATACAAGAAACTACTTAAATATGAGAAAGGACACCCTGAAAGGACTGGAAGAAACAGTGCTCAAATTCACCCAGGCCAGGAATAGTTCCTACTCTAACAGCCAGAGTGGAGAATCTCATAAATCAGCTGCCTTTGGTTACAGCATTAAGAAAAGTCTTTGTTTCAGTGGTGGGGCAACTAAACGCTGCTCAGGTCTTATCTGAAAAAGCATAAAAGAAAGACCTGAAAGAATCAAATTGTTTCTAGGTAACTTCACCATAACTCAGAATAAAGGTCAAGAATACAAAAATACCCAACATCCAGCAATGTAAAAATCAAATATCTGGCTTCAAATAAAAAATTGCCAGGTATGCAGAGAATCAGGAAAATATAACTCATAATGAGGAGAAAAAATCCATCAACTGCAGCTGACTCAAAAAGGATATATGTACGATAGAGTTAGTAGACAAGAACATTGAAACAGTCATTGCAACTACGTTACATATGGGAAGAACCTCAAGGAAATATTTAACATGTTCTTTAAGGAAAAATGAAGGCTTATGTGCATATACAAAGACTTGTAAACAAATGTTCATAGAAGTTTTATTGGTAATAAGTGAAACTTGGAAACGGCCCAATGTCCATCAACAGGTAAATACATTGTGATATGAACACATTGTGATATAGGCATAAAATGGAAAACTACTCAACAATATAAATGAATGAACTATTGACACACCCAACTTGTATGAATCTCAAGATAATTATTCTAAGTGCAAAAAAAAAGACCAAAAAAAGGGTGCATATGATATGATTCCAGTTACACAGGGCTCTAGAAAAGTGCAAACTAATCTATAGTGACAAAACAGACCTCAGATCAGTGGTTTCCTAGGGTTGAGAATACATGGAAAGGAAGAAGGGAAAGATCACAAATGTACATGCAGACGTGTTTTTGGGTACTGAATATATTCATTATGTGGCTATGTGATGGTTTTATGGATGTATACACATGTAACAATGTATCACATTGTATACGTTAAACTTTTTATTGCATGCCAATTATACTTTAATAAAGCTTTTAAGAAGCAGCCTGAATAAATACTTCAGCAGCACAGTTAATTTACCTGACTGGACTTCAGTATTAATAGATTTTATTTTCTCTGCACATTTAAATCCTTGAAAATGTATTAGAATATTTCTTCTTTCCATTATATTCTTTAATCGTCAAATGAAATAAAAACAAGACCCTAATGGGGTAATCATCTTATGATACCACTCTATATGTGTCTTCTATTTTCTGTTATTTGTGACATATAGTCAATAAAACCCAGAGACTCAAGAAATGATGAAGACAATGGGCAGAAGGATCCTCCTGAACTAGCTTACTTTACATTTCAACCCCTTCTTTTAAAAGGTGTTGTATGTCATCTGTGGAATGTCACAGATGACACGATGGGAAGTAACTGACACTGTTGATACTAGAATAACTTTTGCTGACTTAAGATAAAAATATGCAATCAACAACCATTTGTCTAATAGCTTTCCAGTGCTACAGGGGAATATTTTATTAGCTCAGATTTTAAAAATTAAACTGCCTATAAATGGAGGAAGAACATGTCATCACTCAGGTTCTGGTTGACTTGATCACTAAGTTAGGATTTAACATATGCCACATCAGCCTTAATTACTCTAGTTTATCACATCCAAGATACCTCTAATTGTAAGGCACACCGTTATTTTAAGAATCACTAAGAAAGAAAACATTGCCAACTAAACTATGATGCACCATCAATTGTAATATGCATCTGGATGTCATAGATGTTAAAATAAAAAAAAATGCTTCTATTGTATTATATCTATGCTTTCTTTCAACAGAATCTGACTAAACGTAAAGGAATTATATGAAGGTGGAGACAGGAAGATGCCCTTCCTCTATGTGTCTGTGTAGAAAACAGAGATGTCTGCTATTCTTTCAGAAATGTTGAGGCTACATTTCTCTGTAGGGATGTAGAAAACAAGTGACCTGATTTCATAATGTACCTTCCCTTGAGAAAATGGCCATAAATATGACATTCTAAAAGTTGTAACTAGATTGATTTGACCCCCAAAAGAAAAGAAAAGTAGGGAATAGAAATGACCAAAAGTACTTATCATTTGCCTTGTGTACTATAAAACAGCAGCTGATACATGTCCACATTGAGTGTCATTTTTGTATCTATCGACTATCAGCTCAAATTATTCTTCAGACTAAAAATATTATTATAAAGATTTGACGTGAAAACTATTCTGCGCTTTATAGCTACCAACAAAAACAGTGACAGGAACAGAAGGTAGGTGCTGCTATATTACTTTGCAAATAAAAAAGGCTAAAGAAAAAACAAGATGACAGATATTTAGTGTATGTCTTAACATTTTCTGTCTTGAGATATTCTTTCTGTGGATTTAGCTATCTATTCACATACGTATATGTATTTACACATGTTTCACTTGTATGGGCAATGTGTTAAATTTAATTACAGCAAATGATACCACGTACTTGTGACTCTACCATTAAAAGTCAAGCACACAGCCGGGGACAATGAACGGAAAAAGTACCAAATCAAAAAAAAAATAATAATAAGTCCTTTACTTTACTGTCACATGAAATAAAAAATGCCTAGGTAGAATGAAGAATCAAAAAATGATTTATCAAAGGCAACAATGCATGAGCTATAAAACAATTCAGAACAACCTTGA
Source organism: Equus quagga (assembly GCF_021613505.1). Classification (NCBI taxonomy): domain Eukaryota; kingdom Metazoa; phylum Chordata; class Mammalia; order Perissodactyla; family Equidae; genus Equus; species Equus quagga. Next base: position 50,442,351 of record NC_060280.1, on the reverse strand, counting down.
TTATACATTATGCATGCAGATACATTTTACTTAACTGCATATTTTAAAAGTACTGTTAGATTCACGACGTAGAAGTGAAGAATATGAAGTTCCAATGTTTTAACTTCACAGTAATTATTTTACAATAAATATTATTGCATGGATAAATAAAAGCTAACTCATGTTACCTTTAAGCTAAAGGCATAGGAGATGGTTTTGAAAAATACGATTCAATTAACAGACTTTTCCCTGTGATTTCACCCCCCATTCCTTTACCTCATCTCAGTGGCACTGGTTTCCAAGTTTTATGAAGTCCAAAAAGAAATACTCAAAAGAAAAAGATGGAATTATGTCTCTGGTTACACATTTGGTAAGAATATGAGAGTGAACATATAAATTTTACACATGATCTTCTGTGTCCTGTGTGTCATAGGCATTAGAGATTAAAGGGAAAGTTTTCTCCTATATAAAATACCTGGCAAAAAAGACTACAGACATATAGATATGATACATCCTCTGAATTTAAGGGTAAATTCTGAATTGGGAAGAATAAGATTTATGCTAGATTTGATGAGATTAGGTATTCATAGAAATATTTCTGACACTAGACTCTAGAATATGAGTTCTAAATATGGAACTACTGAGGCTAAAATGCCTCCCTAAAAGCCCAGAGGAAACCACCAACTTAAATATGTAATTAATGAAACAACTGTGCTTCTCGAAATTGTTATACGTAGGCATGTGGTTATACAATACTAAAAACTTTTGTATTGTAAAAGCTTCATATCAATTATTTTTGTAATTGTTAAAGGATATTGGAAAAGTGGATAATATTAATAATAAAGAAAGAAAGAAAATAGTTTTTCCCTGACACAACCCAGAGAAGAGATGTTTTTAATCTTGACAAGTGCTCTGTGTACAGAAATATTTTGAGAAGAGAAGGGCAATCCATCAATTTGCAGTGATTTGATAGTTAACAGCTCATAGGGAAGTCCACTCTCTTTGTTCTAACTCTGTCCTTAGAGGCCACTAGCTTTCTAATTAGTCATGTTTCTACTGAGGACAGTGTTTATTTCTACAGAAAACCAGTCCTGGTTACTAGAAAATTATCACACTGTTTTCTGATTCATCAGAGTGAATTTGGTAGGGCAACTCAGTCATGCTGGAACCCATTTATCAACTGTGAAAACTGTGTTTGTGAAACTTGCATTTTCAGGGACAGACACTGCTGCCTGAGACCCCACCAAAGTGAAGCCATCCTGTGAGGTACAACCTAATAGAAACACTCGACTTCTAACTTTACAATCTAAATATCTATGCATATGTGGTCACAGGCTTAGAATTCTCTAATATATTAGTTTATTTCTGCTCCTCCTTGAGCATATATACATATCAGTTATGTTGATCAAGGATATAATTCAGTCAATGAATGTTCACTTTACACCAATGAATGTTCACTTTGCAGCAAGTGGGAATGAATTTAAGAGATATTTATGCTGACTAAACAGACGAAGATGAAAAGGAAGAAAGAGTGAAAGATGATTTAAGAGTTATTCTTTGAGTGACTGCCTCAGTGGGTCACCACCAGTGACAGTAAAAACTCTTGTGTAGGTAGATGAGGAGTAGATGTGGAAGCTGTATTTGAGTTGGAGTTCTAGGAATCCAGCCTGGACTCAGGGGCTGTGGAACAAAGGACTGAAGAATCTTAAGTAGCCTAAATTAGGAGGTGAAGCTGGAATTAACAACCAAAGTAAAAGTACAAAAGAAGTAGTAAGCTAAATGGGATAGGGCACGATAGAAAAACCAGGGGTAAAGCCTAGGAACTGCAGAAAACAGAACCTATAAAGTGCATATAGGAGAGCTGATAGAAAGCAGCACTCAGAGAAATTTCTAAAGCTGGTGGAACTTCAGCATGGTGAATTTTTTTGAAGGACATCTCTAGTCTTATTTGCAGCAGAAATAAGAGAGCCAAACTGGTTCAATAGCAATAGATTTTAACTACAGTCATGGTAGCTAGAAGAGAAAGGAAGAATTGGACTTCAAGGATTTTTAAATAGCTGACAGATTGGGACAAAAGGTTTAAAGATTTCTGGGAGATCAGTGATGATGCCCAGGGTTTGAGGTGGGATACTTGGCTATTAGAATTAGGGAGTGGGAGATGTCAAGGAAGGCATATCATATTAGTAAGTCATACTTGATCATGACATTCAAATTTTCAGTTATTGAAATGAAAAATATAAAATTTAAAAATCTATAAAATACTGATGGCATGCATATTACCAATGCTTCATATCTAAATTACCAATTTAGTATCAAATCATTCTAAGAACTGTATTTGAAAGCATTTTACCATTCCAAATTCATCTTTATCTAGTGGACGAATTTTGATGCTGCCCTAGATCAAATACCAATGTGACAAGAATAAACATATGACAAGTAGGCTTAATTCATAACACAATGAATCAGTAAGACCCATACCACTAAGAGTATATGTACTGTAATAGCTATAAAAATTGTGTTGTCAGCAAACATATCACCCAGAATGAGACCTCAAATAAAGGAACTCCAGCAAATTTGTTGTTACATAAATAAACCTAAAAAGCAGTAATAGAGGTATTAGATCATCATTAGAAGAGATAATCATTGGGCACAAAATTTACTTCTAGTGGAATACTCAGCAGGAATTTGTGGGTGATTGATTACATACAGAAATCCAAGACTGGAAGAATTCAAAATAAGGGAACTGAGATCAGAAGGATAAAGGATTTCCCTAAATTTACTCCTGTTTTGAATCTATTGAGAAAAACACAGAGATGTGGTTAGAATTAAAGTGCCATATGGAAACCATCCAGCACTAGGTAGAAGTTCAGTTTTAAGTATATTGAGACTTTTGACAACTTTTTGGTTAATATTTCTTGTACTTTTGCTACACTAAAGGCTCACTCAGGTATCAAGATTAGGTATCTGGCAAATTTTTTGGAGGGTGTGGGATCGGAGTTAGAATCTCCTGATGGATATACTGATTCCTTATGTCCTCTTATGAATGTTAACAGCCAACCAGTTTCTGATTTCACAGTCAATATCCAGTGGAGGAGGTTATTCTATGAAACTCCAGAGAGATTCACTCAAAATAAAGAGAATAGATTAGAATCAGACCTGGTTCTAAATTCACCCAAAATAAAGAGAAATAATTAGAATCAGGAGACCTGGTTCTGCCTCTATAGCTCGCTAGCTCTGAGGTCTTGAGCAATTCCGTAGTTTTTCTGGTAAGGCAGATTAAGTGGTCCTAAGACAGCCTTGGAAAAGTTACAAATATGATGCCAGTTAACTGTGATTTCAAATGTGAATAATAAATTGGTCCTGTTTCCCTAGAAATAGACAATACCTCTGAGTACAAAAGTAAATAAGTAAATAAAACACTTTATTATGGAAGAATGTTGAAAATATAAGGAGCATCAAATGAAGAAGCACCAAACCATTAGCCTGGCCAGTGTGCCCACGTGTCTTGGTCTAGCCCTTCCCTGTGGAGTCTCAGTTTCTCATCTACAAGCTGATATTGGGTTATGTGATCTCTAAGGTTCTTTCATCACCCATCTCCTTTGGGTACTACCTGAAATGAGGATGTGTCCCTAGTCTCAACAATACTGAAGCAATCAATAGCTCACAAGGGTAATTTTCTTGACTCCATAATGTACCACTTTCCTGTGATATCTAAACATTTATTGAGTCTAAGAAAAGCAAGATAAGGAACATGTAAAGTACAGAAAAAAAAATCTGCCGTAACACTATTGGCTTGCAGGATTGTCATAGGAGATAAACTGATGTTGCTTTATACCATATGGCTTTTTTATTACAGAATAACCCCAAGTTTGCCCTTGCACATGGGGTAATTTTCTTGACTCCATAATGTACCACTTTCCTGTGATATCTAAACATTTATTGATTCTTAGACTCAGTGACTAACTCCTATCCCCAGATCTTCTGTCAATCTAATGATTAAGTCATTTGATTTTAGTTTGATAGACAAATACCACACAACTCCAATTTACCTTTAATTCCTACAGCCCTTAGTGACTGGCAGTTCCAAATAAACAGTATTAATAAATCATCAATCTGTAACTAAAGAGCAGGTTCTTTTCAGGAACGTTTGCCAGTTGCAGACTGTGGGAAGTCTCAGAGGAATATTTGTCATTCTCACGGTTATAATGGGACACAAGAGTAGCCATTTGAGATAGCTTGGCTAAGGACTGAGGAAAAGAAAACATAAACTACAGAAAAAATGACTTTATGAATTGATAACTGGTGCTTTCTTATTTTCAATAGACATATAAAAAGAGAAAAAAATTACTTAATGTCCTGGTTCCCTAATAGGCATTTGATGGAGTGTAACAAAAGATGGTTTGTAAACGCTATCTGAAAGAGAGATAAGCAGGAACTAAAAAGGGCAGGAAATTGAATGTGTACTTCCCTCCCACCTCACCACCAGGTTTCAGATGAGTCTGGAAAGGTCACTCACATAATTATTACAGTAACTGGTTCAAGGCCTTTGGAGCACAGCTGATCTGATTGTGTGTTAATGGCTGCAAAAGCAAGATAAGGAACATGTAAAGTAAAGAAAAAAAAATCT
>NC_060280.1:50121596-50129761 GCF_021613505.1 Equus quagga | reverse complement strand
CCCCCAGTACATAGTTGTATATCTTAGTTGCAGGTCCTTCTAGTTGTGGGATGTGGGATGCCACCTCAACGTGGCCTGAGGAGCCGTGCCATGTCCGCACCCAGGATCCGAACCCTGGGCCACCGCAGCAGAGCGCGCGAACTTAACCACTCGGCCACGGCCCCGGCCCCAATATTTTCTTTAGTTAAGGCAACTTTTATAACGTACTCGTACTGAAAGTTAGTTGAAAACTTAAATTATTTTTGATATTCAAGTTAATTTCACATTGAAATTGATAAAAAAATTATAATACAAGATTGCTTTGCTTTTTAAAACTGAAACTTCTTTAAAATAGTTGCCTTTCTTTTTTTATTGAGGGTATGATAGTTTACAACCTTGTGAAATTTCAGGTGTACATTTCTCAGTCATATTATAGGTGTACCACTTCACCTTCTGTGCCCAACCCCCATTCCCCTAGTAACCACTAATCTGTTCTCTTTGTCCTAGTGTTTGTTTATCTTCCACATATAAGTGGATTCATACAGAGATTGTCTTTCTCTACCTAGCTTACTTTGCTTAACATAATACCCTCAAGATCCATCCATGTTGCTGTGAATGGGATGATTTTATCCTTTTTTATGGCTGAGTAGTATTTCTTTGTGTAGATATACTACATTTTCTTTATCCATTCATCAGTCAACGGGCACTTAGGTTGCATCCACTTCGTGGTTATTGTGAATAATGCTGCAATGAACATAGGGATGCATGGGTCTCTTTGGATTGCTGATTTCAAGTTCTTTGGATAGATACCTAGTAGGGGGATGGCTGGGTCTTAAGGAATTTCTATTTTTAGTTTTTTGAGAAATCTCCATACTGTTTTCCATAATGGCTGCCCCAATTTGCATTCCCACCAGCAGTGTATGGAGAGTTCCTTTTTCTCCATAACCTCTCCAACATTTGTTATCTTTTGTCTTGGTTATTTTAGCCATTCTAATGAGCGTAAGGTGATATTTTAGTGTAGTTTTGATTTGCATTTCCCTGATGATCAGTGATAATGAGCATCTTTTCATGTGCTTATTGGCCATCCGCATATCTTCTTTGGAGAAATGTCTGTTCACATCCCCTGCCCATTTTTTGATCGGCTTGTTTGATTTTTTGTGGCTGAGTTGTGTGAGTTCTTCATATAGTATGGAGATTAACCCTTTGTCAGATACATGATTTGCAAATATTTTTTCCCAGTTGGTGAGTTGTGTTTTTGTTTCAATTCTGTTTTCCCTTGCCTTGTAGAAGCTCTTTAGTCTGATGAAGTCCCATTTGTTTATTCGTTCTATTGTTTCCCTTGTCTGAGAAGACCTAGTATCTGAAAAGATCCTTTTAAGACTAATGTCAAAGAGTGTACTGCCTATATTTCCTTCTAGAAGTCATATGGTTTCAGGTCTTACTTTTACATCTTTGATCCATTTCGAGTTTATTTTTGTGAATGGTGTAAAAGAATAGTCTATTTTCATTCTTTTACATGTGGCTGTCCAGTTTTCCCAACATCATTTATTGAAGAGACTTTCAAGAGATTAATTTTTAATAATTAAATAACTTTGTTTTTTAATGACACAGAGAATCCATTGTATAAGATGTAGGTGGTGTTATAGAGACCCCTAAAATTCCTCATGTTAAACTTGCAGTCATGAGATGTTTAGCATAGATAATGGAAGAGCTATTGCTAGAAATAAGATTTCCTGACTCCCAAGTGGTGATTCTATCCAGTCAGTCGTTCTGACAAAAGTTATATTGATGGATAAAATATGGTCTTTGAAACTACAAACTCTCCGATAAGGTGAAACACCTCTCTTATCCTTGTTAATACTAGATTAACCTCTCAATAACAACTCATTTCATAAAATTACATATTTTAAAAGTTTTATGTGATAGATTTCATTTATCATAATATAATTTATTCATAATTTAAAAATAAGCCTTACGCATTTTAGCAAAGATTAAATAAGTACATATTAAGCTTTTAAGAAGTAGAAACAATCTGCACAAAATATTGCTTGATTCATCAGATTTAGTGTCTATAACTACTCTGGAAGATTTACTTGTTTATCGTGTAATCTGGGCATGTTTATTTGAGGTTTTATCTGTCATCTTGAAAATTATTGGATTATAAATTCTTCAAACATCTTTAATATTTTCAAAAATGTTATCACAATCACTGAAATGTCTCTAATATTAATATAAAGAAATAACTATATATCATTAAACTTTCACTTTAAAGTCATCTTCTCTGGTATAAAAATTTTAGCCAAATTTAAAGTAACATTATGGGTGGACAGTGGTTAAAGACAAAAGTCTGAGCCAACACAAATAGTGGCAGAGTTCAGATATTCCTTGTAAAAAGAAATTAGTTAAGACATTTACTAAATGACTAAAAAACTTTTTCAATTATTTTCATTTCTCTTTAAACTAATTTAAGATTTTATGAATTTTACTTTTACAATTTTCTGTCTTAAAAATAAGAAATATTCATTTCTGAACTGTGTGCGTTCAAACAAGTTGCCCAGGGAAATCAAAACCTTCATATTCTCATTGATTTGACTCAACAATCAATAAAATGGAAAGTGTTTAAGGGCCAGGATGATGCAGGTGTTAGAGCTTCTACAGATGCTAAATTGGCTCTGCTCTTATTTTATTTGCATAAGGTGATCAGCTTACTGAGTTAAAAACTCCTAGTTTGCATCTTTTTTTTTTCTCTTAGACTTCTTTTAAGTATTCCAACAATAATAATGTTACGGATTTTTTTTTTAAAAAAATAAAAACATTGTTTAAAATAAATTATTTTTAAAAAATCACCTATTTTTTATGCCTCATTTTCTTGCCTAGTTGTTATCCAGCTGAATAGTGACTTGATACACCAACTACTCCCTTTCTCTGAGCCCATGTGTGTGTAATCGCATTAAAAGAAAATAAATCCTAGGCTTTCTTTTGTTTATTTTAAAACACGAGCCTAGGTACTGACAGGAAATGAAAATACGCATTTTAAAACTTTGTTTTCCTTATGATTCAGACTCCAAAATGCCCAATTTGCTTAATCTGCCAAGCACACCTTTAGGAAGAAATAAATACACTAAGATGGCCACACTGGTTTGAAAAATTGCAAACCTCTAATTGTTTCAATCTATTTCAACTTAATAACAATCATCTGATATCCACTACTTACCTCTCCAAATGTTACATATAGAGTAAAACCACTATGTAGAGATGCCATTGCAGTCTAGTCAATCAGTATCAATGTAACAAAAAGTTTAAGGATCTAAACTAAAAAGCAGGTATTAACTATCAGTGTAACTTGCATGAATCCAGCCCCACATTGTCCAGTCTCATCATAATATCACATTCAAAGAAATATTATGTGGGAAGAAAAAAAGGAATTGGATTTCATTTGACTCAGATAAAATCTTTTAGGAAATCATCTAAGGGTGAGTACTTGCATAATGCTCAGCCTAAGGGTCCTACAAAATTTTGTTCTTCATTGCCCTAACATCACTCTCAACAATTCTCACACCCTGCAGCAGCTCCCTAACAAACTCCTTCCTTCTTCTCTGAAGCTTTAAAAACCTTTTGCAAAAATTAGTCTAGCAGAATTTCCACAGTCCACCCCAGGGGAAGTCAATTAGCCAGGGAACTATTTTCTTAAACAACCAAAGAATTTTATATATAGGCAATAGTTGAAGATAAGACTCCACAAATTATCTTGAATTATGAAAAAATGAATTTGTCCAAAAAGGAGAGATATATGGTACCTATGAACAATTAGTAGTGTTGTTCAGAGGGAAGAAGAAATTTAAGTACAGTATGGAAAAATTGACATTTTCTAGCTTAGCCCCAAAGAGCCAATAACAAGGTCTCTATTGGAGGTCCATCTGGATTTACATTCTTGTTCTGCTATTTAGTACCTATGTAACCTACAGAAAGTTAGTTATCCTCTCTGTATCCTCTTTTTTCTCAAAAAAAAAAAAAAAGGCCCAGCGAAAATATCCTTCAAATACGATGGAGAAATAAAAACTTTCCCAGATAAACAAAAATTAAGGGAGTTCATTGCCACAAAACCTCCTGTTCAGGAAATCTTCAGGAAAACCCTCATTCCTGAAAAATCCAAAAAAGGAAAGGGGCTACAAAACCAAGAGCAGAGGAGATAAGTAGAAGGACAACAACAGAGAGTAGCAGCTCTTCATCAGAACAGATTAAACCATGGGACGAGAAACAAAGGAAATTGAAGAAAACCGGAAAACAAGACACAAAATGGTAGTGGTAGGCCCCCACATCTCAATAATCACTCTAAATGTAAATGGATTGAACTCCCCAATCAAAAGACACAGAGTAGCAGGATGGATCAAAGAACAAGATCCAACAATATGCTGCCTCCAGTAAACACACCTCAGCCCCAAAGACAAACACAGACTCAGAGTGAAGGGATGGAGAACAATACTCCAAGCTAATAATGAACAAAAGAAAGCAGGTGTCGCTATACTAATATCAGACAAGGTAGATTTCAAAGCAAAACAGATAAAGAAAGACAAAGAGGGACAGTATATAATGATAAAAGGGACCCTCCACCAAGAAGACATAACACTTATAAATATATACGCACCCAACACAGGAGCACCAAAATTTGTAAAGCAACTCTTAATAGAACTAAAAGAAGACATCAACAACAATACAATAATAGTAGGGGACTTCAACACACCATTAACACCAATGGACAGAACATCCAGACAGAAAATCAACAAGGAAATAATAGAATTAAATGAAAAATTAGACCAGATGGACTTAATAGATATATATAGAACACTTCATCCAAAAACAGCAGGTTACACATTCTTCTCAAGTGCACATGGAACATTCTCAAGGATTGACCATATTTTGGGAACCAAAGCAAACATCAATAAATACAAGAGAGTTGAAATAATATCAAGCATCTTTTCTGATCATAATGCTATTAAACTAGAAATCAACTACAAGAAAAAAGCAGAGAAAGGTGCAAAAATGTGGAGACTAAACAACACGCTTCTGAACAAACAATGGATCATTGAAGAAATTAAAGAAGAAATCAAATATTATCTGGAGACAAATGAAAATGAGAACACGACATACCAAATCATTTGGGATGCAGCAAAAGCAGTCCTAAGAGGGAAATTCATTGCAATACAGGCTCACCTCACTAAACAAGGAAAAGCTCACATAAGCAACCTCAAATGACACCTAACAGAACTAGAAAAAGAAGAATAAACAAAGCCCAGAGTCAGTAGAAGGAGGGAAATAATAAAAATAAGAGCAGAAATAAACGATATTGAAACAAAAAAGACAGTAGAAAGGATCAATGAAACAAAGAGTTGGTTCTTCAAAAGAATTAACAAAATTGACAAACCCTTAGCCAGACTCACCAAGAAAAGAAGAGAGAAATCACAAATAAGTAAAATTAGGAATGAGAGAGGAGAAATCACAACAGATACCAATGAAATACAAGAGATCATAAGAGAATACTATGAAAAACTATATGCCAACAAATTGAACAACCTTGAAGAAATGGACAAATTCCTAGACTCCTACAATCTCCCCAAACTGAATCAGGAAGAAATGGAGAATCTGAATAGGCCAATCACAAGTAAGGAAATAGAAATGGTAATCAAAAACCTCCCCCAAAATAAGAGTCCAGGACCAGACGGCTTCTCTGGAGAATTCTACCAAACATTCAAAGAAGACTTAATACCTATTCTTCTCAAACTGTTCCAGAAAATTGAGAAAGATGGAGTACTCCCTAACACATTCTATGAAGCCAACATCACTTTGATCCCCAAACCTGACAAGGACAACACAAAGAAGGAGAACTACAGGCCGATATCACTGATGAACATAGATGCAAAAATCCTCAACAAAATTTTGGCAAACCGAATACAGCAATACATCAAAAAGATTATACACCATGATCAAGTGGGATTTATACCAGGGACACAGGGATGGTTCAACATCCGTAAGTCAATCAACGTGATACACTACATCAACAAAATGAAAAACAAAAACCACATGATCATCTCAATAGATGCAGTGAAAGCATTCGACAAGATCCAACACCCATTTATGATAAAAACCCTCAATAAAATGGGTATAGAAGGAGAGTACCTCAACATAATAAAGGCCATATATGACAGACCCACAGCCAACATCATACGCAATGGACAAAAACTGAAAGCCATCCCTCTGAGGACAGGAACAAGACAAGGTTGCCCACTTTCACCACTCCTATTCAACATAGTACTGGAGGTGCTGGCCAGAGCAATTCGGCAGGAAAAAGAAATAAAAGGAATCCAAATAGGTAACGAAGAAGTAAAACTCTCGCTGTTTGCAGACGACATGATCTTATATATAGAAAACCCAAAAGAATCCATAGAAAAACTATTAGAAATAATCAACAACTACAGCAAAGTAGCAGGGTATAAAATTAACGTGCATAAATCAGTAGCATTTCTATACACTAACAATGAACTAACAGAAAAAGAACTCAAGAATTCAATCCCATTCACAATCACAATGAAAAGAATAAAATACCTTGGGATAAACTTAACCAAGGAAGTGAAGGATCTATACAATGAAAACTACAAGACTTTCTTGAAAGAAATTGACGATGACATAAAGAGATGGAAAGACATTCCATGCACATGGATTGGAAGAATAAACATAGTTAAAATGTCCATACTACCTAAAGCAATCTACAGATTCAATGCTATCCCAATCAGAATCCCAAGAACATTCTTCACAGAAATTGAACAAACAATCCTAAAATTCATATGGGGCAACAAAAGACCGTGAATTGCTAAAGCAATCCTGAGCAAGAAAAACAAAGCCAGTGGAATCACAATCCCCGATTTCAAACATACTACAAAGCTACAGTGATCAAAACAGCATGGTACTGGTACAAAAACAGGTCCACAGATCAATGGAACAGAATTGAAAGCCCAGAGTTAAAACCACACATCTATGGACAGCTAATCTTCGACAAAGGAGCTGAGGGCCTACAATGGAGAAAAGAAAGTCTCTTCAACAAATGGTGCTGGGAAAACTGGACAGCCACATGCAAAAGATTGAAAATTGACCATTCTTTTTCACCACACACCAAAATAAACTCAAAATGGATCAAAGACCTAAAGATTAGGCCTGAGACAATAAGTCTTTTAGAAGAGAATATAGGCAGTACACTCTTTGACATCAGTTTCAAAAGAATCTTTTTGGACACTATAACTCCTCAGTTGAGGGAAACAACAGAAAGAATAAACAAATGGGACTTCATCAGACTAAAGAGCTTCTTCAAGGCAAGGGAAAACAGGATTGAAACAGAAAAACAGCTCACTAATTGGGAAAAAATATTTACAAGCCACTTATCTGATAAAGGGTTAATCTCCATAATATACAAAGAACTCACACTGCTTAACAACCAAAAAACAAACAACCCGATCAAAAAATGGGCAGAGGACATGAACAGACATTTCTCAAAAGAAGATATGAATATGGCCAAGAGACACATGAAAAGATGTTCATCATTGCTAATCATCAGGGAAATGCAAATCAAAACTACACTAAGATATCACCTTACACCCGTTAGATTGGCAAAAACATCCAAAACCAAGAGCGACAAATGTTGGAGAGGTTGTGGAGAAAAAGGAACCCTCATACACTGTTGGTGGGAATGCAAACTGGTACAGCCACTATGGAAAACAGTATGGAGATTTCTCAAAAAGTTAAAAATAGAAATACCCTATGAGCCAGCCATCCCATTACTGGGTAGCTATCCTAAGAATCTGAAATCAGAAATCTCAAGAGTCCGTTGCACCCCTATGTTCATCGCAGCATTATTTACAATAGCCAAGACGTGGAACCAACTTACATGCCCAGAAACTGATGATTGGATAAAGAAGATGTGGTATATATACACAATGGAATACTACTCAGCCATAAAAAAAGACAAAATTGGCCCATTCACAACAACGTGGAAGGACCTCGAGGGTACTATGTTAAGCGAAATAAGCCAGTCAGAGAAAGACGAACTCTATATGACTCCACTCATAGGTGGAAGTTAGTATATTGATAAGGAGATCTGATCGGTGGTTACCAGGGAAAAGGGGGGGTGGGGGGAGGGC
>NC_060280.1:50095895-50121496 GCF_021613505.1 Equus quagga | reverse complement strand
TGTTGTGAGGGATGAAATAAATATATTTCACAGGAGAAGCTAATGTAGATAATACACTCAGCACAAGACATGGCTGTAGTAAGACTATTATAAATTAGTAGAAAGAGAAGGATTGAAACAAAGAATCAAATGAAAATGGTTTATCACCATAGGTACCATGAGCATCTGATAATTGAGAGAGCTGTGCCTTGGGGCCCATAACACAAGTAAAAACCAGGAAGAGAAACTATTTTCCACCACTTCAGGGTGGTGACTCAAGGTGTCAGAACAGAAAGAGGCCATTATTGCAGACAGCTACTTGATTTCAGGAATGGTAGAGGAGGCACACACCAAAGTTTAGCAGAAGAAGGTAGTCATGACCATTGGAAAGAGCTCACATGATACCTCGGTGGGACCCTCTTGGGATCTGGAGAGATTTGGGCTCTTTTTCTTGAGTCAGTAATGTAATGCTTTGTTAGATGTACCCTTATTTTATTGTTCTGAAAACTGTTATAGGTGAGATATTTTTAAGTAGTTGCCTAATCTATTGAAGTTAGATTATTGATTGTGATGAGCTCAGTGGGTATTCTGGACTCATTGGGGTACAAAATGGAATTATTTTTGGCATTTATTCATTCATTAATTTGAATTACTGCCTTCACCTAAGCTATCTCTCTCATATATTGTTTGACCTCTTGGGATTCCTGAGTATTTTCAAGCATAAAAAGTCTGGTCAAGTTGTAAACTTCAATCTCATTTCCAATGCAATTGTCTTCTTCTTCTTCTTCTTCTTCTTCTTCTTCTTCTTTTTTTTTTTTTAAAGGTTGGCACCTGGGCTAACAACTGTTACCAATCTTTTTTTTTTTTTTCTGCTTTATCTGCCAATCCCCCCCATAAACAGTTGTATATCTTAGTTGCATGTCCTTCTAGTTGTGGGATGTGGGACACTGCCTCAACGTGGCCTGACAGATCTTATTCTTCTAATCACCAGGGCCTGTTAAGCCTTGGCCTGAGACCCTAGGACTGGGAGAATCTTCCCTTTTACTCTCCTTTTGCTCATCCCTTCAAGGTTCAGATTCTCTGGGAGGAAGCAGGGAAGAGGTTGAAGGAAAAATGATAACTGTCTTTTAACTGATTGGTGCTAATATAACCTTCTCTAACTGTTGATGTCTTCAAAGAGGCAAGCACAGAATTCCTGGGTATCTTATGGGATCCACCATCAGCTTCCTTCAGAAGGGTTTATGGGGGCTTCCTGAATGCCTGGTTTCCTGATGTGGGAAGTCAGCTTTGCCTTGACTACTTCTGAGTTTTCTCTTTTCACTTCCAACCCCTGGAAGTCCACTACATAGAATCTTACTGCTGGATCACTTACCCAGATATAGCCTTATTGGACAATGGCCTATAGAGTGGCTCACGTGTGGCTCCCTTCTGAATGTTCGCCTGCCTTGTCTAAAGGTGGAAGCACAGGCTGCCTCATTATGACCCTTTCCTCTGCTCAGTCATTCTTTTCATTTCTCTGAAAATTCTACTTAAATAAATTTAGAGATGATAAGCAAATTGCCAAATTACAGATACCACAAGGAGAATGAGATGCTATCTTCCCTTCTTGCAGACATGACTAAAACTTATGAATTGTTATGTTAGTGAGAAGACCTTTACTTCATTTAAGTATACTTTTCCCATAAATCCTACACCCCTGAAGACTCATCTCCCAGCTAATTCCGTTGATATATTAACATTTTACTATATAAACTGTGCAGAAAGATGTTGACGTGATGGTGGGGTAATAGGGCCATTTGCTCCACTTCTTAATGGATCCTAGGGAAATGTCTGCCTCAAGAGTGAATTCCTTGAATAATGGATCCTTTTTTAGAATTTAGAGGAATTTTGTTATTGAACTTTCCAACTTTGGGACTCTAGCCCAAGTAGAGACAACAGGAAAAATCTCTCATTGAACATGCTAGTAAAATATCAGAGCTTTAAATTATTTATTTCTTAAGTTCCCCAAGCAAAGCAACAGTCCAAATGCTTCATAAATTCAATCTCTTGCACTCTGTTCATAGAAACTACTATTTTCTATGATTCTGCGGTCAAAAAAAAAAGTTTAAGGGTGAATACTATTTGGACCACTTACTCTCCTAGCAGTAATAGACTGTTTCTTTTCATTACTAGGTCTGTACTTTTCTGGTGTAGTCTTAACATATTTATTATTCAGTCTGTTACTATTTAGTATGGAAAATTTCAGAAGCAGTTAATAGTTTTAAGAAGTTGACTTTTTGTTTGTTTTAGTCTTCAATTTGTACTTGTGAATATGTGCTGAGTCCACTGGATTTTTCCCAAAAATGCTCTCACAAGTAAGTGCCACTATCTCAATTATCTTAACAGTAAATTCTCTCCAAATTAACAGTTCACAGTTTTTACTTGTTTTGGCTTTTGTAAATGGCTTTGCTTCTGAAGTATAAGGGTAGGACGTTATTCAGATGCAATTCCATTTCACTGACAGAGCAGAAAAAAAAAAGAAACAAAAGTAATTGATATCAATGCATTTTAACCTTTCTCTATGCCCTTTGTTAGCTCTCTAAATATTTTCTTACCCATAAGGATTATTTCTGAGGAGTTATAAATAATTGTTGCAAATGTGCTCGCTCGCTCTCTCTACGTATATATATAAAGTATTTAGCTCTCCTGTTTCTGGGCCCATGGAAATATGTGTAGATAGATATAATTCAAATTTTTATGTACATCTCCTATTTCTACTTTGGTTAAATTAGTAATGTTTGTATTTGGTGCATGGTAGATTGTGACCAACCTGGAGACCAGTTTAATATTATTACAAACCACTGATGCTGATTGAATCATACACCAGTATCCCAAGAATAATAGCTGTTTAATTTTAAAATAGTGGCATAATTTTCCAAGTACCAGAAATAGTGAGGTTATGTTTTCATTAAATCTAGAATTACTTTTCATTCCAAGCAGTGCTATCTTTTAAAAATAATTAAAGAAGAAAAATACTACGCAGAGGTAATGAGACTTCTAGATGGGTCAAATGTTTACTCTAAACTATTAATACTAAGTTTCCTAGTTACATTGTAAATGGTAATGATGTTGATAAACTATAGAAGAATAAATTAGGCCTTAATCTGCCTGCAATCTGAACCAAGTCGATGATGAAAGGCATACTCTGATTGCTACTTTCAAGGCTGTAGGAGAAGTATAAGCAATGAAAGAATTATGACTTTTGCCTGATCAGATCCACAAATCGTTTAATTCAAGCCAATCCAGATTATAGCAGATTTCTCAGTGCCCTGTTTATATCCTCTCAGGCCTTACCATTTCACTGCCTGGCTGGCCTCGATGTCAAAGACCAAGAAGTACATGAGGGCTTTTGCCAGACACCAATTGTGTTCCTAGGGAAGTGCTTGGTAATTAATGTCACTTGAGCTGACTTTAATAGCTGACAGGAATTGGCACATCACTGCCTCATGCTTGCCCATCCAGTGAACTCCGAGGAATGTGTGCTTTCCAAAATTCTCCAGTGGAATTATGCTCATGTATACACAGTGGTAACTTGCTTAATAACACTTTATTCTCCCATATTTATGGACTACTTTCCTTACCCTACATCTACTTTCTCCTATTAGGAATGTGCATTCACCTCCCAAATAAACTATCTAAACCAATTAAACTGAAATTCTTTTCTCGAAGTCTTCTTTTGGAAGAACTCAAATGAAGATATTATTATTAAATAGCTAACATATAAGAGCAGACATATATGCCCTAAAATTTAAAAAATAAATCAGTGAAATCAATCATTTAATATATTTAAAATACAAAAATGTATAAGTGCATTACAACATATTATGGAAAATATATATTTAGGAAAATATAATGTTAAACATATATTATTCTAATATGTTAGTGAAAATTAATAAAGAATTATTGAAAAATAAACTAAACTTAAAATTAAAGAAAATTTAATCATGAAAATTAAAAATCAAAGAATAGTTAACCTTTACAAATAAGAAAAATGCACTCTCAAAAACATAAAATCTATCGATGGTGTTATTTTCCAGTTCTGAGGGTATTTTTGTACAAAAATCATCAGCTGCTCTAAACCTTCTTTCTGACTATATCTTTTTATGACTATTTTCAATTAATCTTATCTTTCGGTTGATAATTTTTAGGACCTCTTTTTAAATAATTTTCATTTTTAGCAGGAACTGTATTTGTTTTTTTAAATCCTGTGTTGTGTTTTTCCCTCACTTTACAAAACATATTTTTCCATTTTGTGACCTTAATCAAGTTTGGTATCATCAAAGTTGCACTTTACCTGTTAAGTAAGTCTTTAACTACAATAGGAATTATTCTTGCAGCAGAAGCTGCAGCAGTCAAGTTTTCGCCAAGACAACAAAAGCTACTGTAGATAGTCCAAATTGGAAATGTTCAATATAGGAAAGTGGAAGCAGTTTTTAAATGTTGGAAGGGCTGGGGAAGTGATGCCAGGGACATAGCTCCTAGATTTGCATGATTCAAGGGAGCTGTGGCAAATCTCAGTAATCTCAAGGAGAGTGAATGCCACCCGACTTTTGCTGCCTACAACACAGGGGTAGGACGATCTGAGGAGACTATCTTGTACCCATGAATCTACCTACAGGTGACCTCTCCTTCTCTCTTGCCTTCCAAATCTTGCACAAGAGCTTTTCTTTGGCAGATTCTGCCCTGGAACTATATGAGGAAAAGGGATGCTGGTAAATGTCCTTCCTGTAGTATTCTTTGCAATGCTAAGGAGCTGTAAATCAGTGTGTGATGATGCTGAGTTGTAGGACATTATCTGAGATGCAGATGATGTAGGACAGAAATGATGACTTATTGATCACCATTTTCTTCATCCTCTTGAGCACTGTGGAATTACCAAAGTTTCCAAATAAATGCATATTTTCTCAATTTGAAAATTTAATATAGCACAGGTGTCTCTTAAGATGTAAATGTTTCAGGTTTTAGATTATACATATGTTTTACCCTAACGTAAATATGGTATTTTTGTACTAGAAAATAGCATGACATACTAAAAATTTTAAAAGTTAAATGAAGAAAACCAGCATTGCTATTGCTAGGATTACTTTAGTCTGGAAGGGTGAGGGCAGACTTCTTGAAGGAGGTGACATTTATTCTGGACTTGAAAGATAGGGTAAGGACACAGAGATGGAAAGAAGAGCCATTTCAGCTGCATCAAACTGCAAGAACAAGGCAAAACTCCATAAATATTCTTAACACTGCTGCTAAAATGGTCTTTCTAAAGTGTCATTCTAATCATATCGTTCAATAGTTTCTCGTGTCCCAACAAATTCCTTATAAACTCCTCACCAGGTCTGAGGCACTGCACTGTGTAGTCTCAACCAACATTTCCACTGTCAGTTCTCATTGGTCTAATCCACAAAAATTATGTTTCTGAAAGGCTGAATTAATCTCTATATAGAGAGCGAGCCTCAGTCTCACTGTGCCCATGTCTTTGCTTTCAGGTTCTTTCCGCCTGTAACTGTTACGTCTTCCCCCCAACTCTACTTCCACATAACAAACCCCTGTGCTTTCTTCTCAGCCTCCTTCAAAATTCTATGAAGTCTGCCTTTCCTTGTCTGTATATTTTTCTCTGTTTTTAACTTCCCTTTTGTATTTTGAGGATGCTCAGCAATTCTGAATTTGATTACATTTATTTGTAACTATACTTACCCCTGCCATGAGCTTATACGATACTTGATGAAGAGACCACATATTACCCATCTTTGCCCTGCCTCTCCCATGATGTGCATCTAAAAAAGTGCCTTGTGAGGAACATCTTCTCAGCAATATCTTTTGAATTGAATGTATGTTATCATAAAGGGTGTCTATAGTTTTATCACCTTGCCTGAAAGAAAGCAATGGGATGTATGAAGAGTGGGAGGTCTTTATAAGATTTAATGATGTACCTGTTTAATTATGTAATTTATTAATAGCTGTCAAGTCTCTGGGGAATATGAAAATGATTCTCAATGAATAGATAAAATATATACATATTTTTAATGTATTTGGGCCATGAATTAAGAAATAGTTTAGTGCAATCTTTACATTAGTGCAAATTTATATTTCCTTGTTCTATATTGAATCTCACAGAATAAATGTAAGTTAAAGGGTAATCTACATATGGTAGGAAAGAGCCTGTATTGCTACAGTCTCTACTGGTGAAGAGGGAATTATGCTACTGGTGATGTTTCTGTTCTATTTAGTTTCATGACTCTCCAAAGAATGTTCTTTCTCTGAAACACAATTGCTTTGAGCCTTAGTTACTATAAGAGGAATAAAAGTACCGTTTCACTTAATTCAGTATCCACCTGCTCTCTTCCACTAAATTATTCCCAAACATTTGGTGAAGAAGTCAAATAAGTAATGGAATTTGAATAAACATCAGATCACTGGGAAATTCAATAGCAGATGAGCGTAAAAGAAAGAAGCATTTAGGAATCCATTTCTTTTCTCTAATGATGGCTTTAATAAATAGGTATCCATTCATTACTTCTGAAACAATTATTTAATTCTCCTACCATGTGTCAGACACTAGACTAGATTTTAGGGAGAATAAAAAGGCAACCACTACATGATAAACAAAACACAACTCTCAGGTAACTGAAATAGCACGGTGATCTTGTCAAATTAACACTATAATCTCAGGACCAGCAGGCATGAGTTTGAACTTTTTTTTAATATTTCTGTTTTAGTGGTGATGGGTTTCTAAGCCATCTCCCTCTTCTCTCCCTGTAACTGATGAACTGCATTTACAGAAATGATGGGATCTATTGGCATAAGGCTGAAGATTGTGTACGTGGAACAAAGCATCAATATCAAATCAGATGAGCCCAAGAGCCTAATAACTCTGCTGCCTATAGCAGGATGCTTCTCAGAAATGGACTTCACCATCTTATGTTTTCTTATATATGATGAATGGCAGAGGTATTTGTTGAAAACAAGACAAGATAGCAAACTACCATCTATTTATAACTCCATGCAATTATTTAATGTCTTCTAGACTGCATCAACTAAAGCAAAAACCTGTTCCAGCAATGTGTGGTCAAAGGCCACTTGTTTTTTCCCTCAAATCCCTTCATTCTCCCCTTCACAACTCACTACCTCACCTACCAACTTCACCTGAGAGAATTTTGTAAATGACAGTAAACTATATTTTTAAAAACCCTTTTGAAGAAAGAGTATATGAAGGTCAAAATATGTAAATAGATGTGAAAGATCAATCAATTCTTATTGAACACTATTAGGTAAAAACAGTAATTTATCATCTGACGAGGAGAATTAATGTTCACCTAGAAACTCATACAGATTATTTGAAGTGAGCTCAAAAAGCAAATGCAACTTGCCAGTTACAAGTATACATGAAATGACTATTTAGTCAACCAGGAGGAAAGCTTGCAAAGAAAGTACTGCTCAAATGTTAGCAGACTATTCAAGGCTAAAGTAAATAGAATAATATTTTTAAAAGGGACAGTACTTTTACTTTTAAAAGTTTTACCTTTATAAGGATCAAAACAACTATCTTAAAACAACTACTTTATGTAAGGTACTGGGCTAGACAAAGAACACACAGAGGAGCACAAGGACACCGGTTCTGCCATCAATGAGCTCCCAGTCTTGTCAAGTACACAGGACACAATATGCTCATAACACTATTGTAAGGAGAATAAGACAACGGAAAGACATTGTTGTAAAACGTCTTTCATTTATTATGAAATGAAGGTTCTGAAAATTACCATAAAATTTCTCCTTTGACTTCTCTTTAGTTCTTAATTTAGTATTGAGATACACTTATAACTTTTGATCAATAGAATTAACAACCGAAGACAGAATATCAGCCTCTCACCTTTAATTTGAAAGTTTGAGTTAACACTGTGTCACTCATTCTCTGTTTTATTAACCTTCATTTAACCTTATTTTAAAAAAAGAACCACAGTTATTTAAATGGATATTTTTTAGAAAATAAGCTTTTGATAGTTATACAGATTAACAAAATATGCATCTCAACCTCAGTTTATAAATCAGATACTACCTATTACGCAAATAACCACAAATATAGATAACATAATGCACAGTTTTTATCTTTTTTCATTCTCAGCTAAACATACTATTTCTCCATTTCTTTGATGTAACTATCCCTCTCCTTTCTCAATCCATAGGATGCTTGTGGGGTTGATCTCAGCTCTTGGGTCTACGGGTAAGGACAAGGTTGTCCATTCTCTGGTTTGTAGTGATTCATCTGGGGAGACAGATAGATGACCCAAAATAGGCTAATGTGATGATGAATTTTGTTGGGACCATTGTTGAAATAACTGAAACAAAGAATGCTATCTTCTAAACAGAATTTAAGGTTGGAGAGACTGGTGGGTATCAATGTCATCTCATAAGAGACAAAGCGCCTGAAAGTCAAGCCCATTCAAAGCGAAGAAAAACTAAGTCAAAATAGAGAGTACCTTGACTAAATAATTTGAGGCCTCAGATCCAGTTGAGCCTAAAATCATTACCACTCCTTGAACTGACTTCACACTTGAACTTCACACTTACTGAGACCAATAACCCCCCATTCGTTGTTGTATAACACTATTCTGAGTGGAATTTTTGTCACTTGCAGCTGAAAAACCCTGATTAATATAATTTTAATCAGTATTTAGGTACCAAGAACACTTGTCACTCAGAAAAGAGTGATTACTCCAGGACAGCGAGATTGTCAGGCAATGCTTGATCAAGTGGAGGTAACATTTGAATTGGATCTTAGAGATTGAACAGATTTTACTTCTATATATAGCAAAAGAGGCACATCCCAACCTGAAGGAAAGAGTCAGAGAAGCATGGGAAGAGGTTAACAGAAAGGTAAGTAGTTCTGTTTGGACTAGGCAAAGATAATTTAAAGAAGAATGGAAGTTAAAACTAGAGGACTGGGTCAGACCTCAGTCATAGAGAAGGTTTCTATTTGGAGAGCTGTTAAAAATTTTGAAATGGAGCATTAAGTTGTATACATCTGGATTCACTTGGCATTTGGTTTTCTTAGCCTTTCAATAAAAAGGTGAAACAGAACACCATGGGGGAAAATCAATTAACAAGTTAGCAAAAGGCATGTGTATAACCTTTCCAGAGAACTGGCCTTTTCATTGAATAATCAATGCTATAACACCTGTTCCCAAATCTAAGAAGACACTGCAATTTAGATTACCATCTTTCTGTTAGTTAGCATTCTACTAAAAACAAAGCTTGGGAAGTTGGGTCAGCAACTATTCTTGAATCATCCTTTCATTGAAAGAGTGATTGATATTATTCCACAGCTCAATTAAATGTACAGGAGGCATTATGGAGTACCTAAAAAATACATCAGTTGAAAATGCAATCTCTAAACCTTCCCCAGATAAGATAATTAGAATTTTCTACTTTGTTGATTAATACAGAATAAATCTTCTTTTAGCGTTTGGGAACAAGCATGTTTCTCACGATCTATTTAGACCAGAACAGTTTCCATTATGAATGCAGCAGAGAATCAAAGGTCTTCTTGTCTCTAGTCATACTGTATGGTTTTACTTTCATTAAAGCAAATTGATTGCAAGCTCTTTTACATTTAAGACAGCAGGGTGTTGTAAATTTTATTTTAACTGGTTGGAATATATGATCCAACAAATTTAGGGGAAAAAAGTCTCCTGCTGTTGCAAATATACAGTTATTAACCTAACTTGCTGAATCCCACAAGCCAATGAAAAGTTATGTAAATGAAGCAGGATCTCCACATATCCAGGAACTAAACAACAACAAGAAAAGATTTGTTCAAAGAGTGCCTTGGTAAGAGAGAAAAATACAACAGAATACTCTTAAAAAGATTCACTGTATAGGTGTCTGTACTGAATTAGGTGTAAAACATCCAACTGTGTGTACTTCTGAAGTATTCCAGATAAAATGAGTCAGATTTTATCCATCATGTTAGAGAAATCAGTCAGCTATTCGGGAAATGGCAGAGGGTAATAACCTTCAAACGCAGAGTGGAGAGCAGTGCCTAGAGAGAAAATGTCGTCAATATTTCCATTTACTTAAAGAAAGTCACGCCATACAGAGAACCATGCCATACAATTCTATATTCTAACTCACTGATAAATGCTCTATAATATTTTCCATTAGTCATATGTTGGCAAAGATAAGCATATTGGGAAGATGATTTTGCATGCCTAACTAATCACATTTTCTAATTTTCAGGATAACTTGCCCATTGTAAGAAAGATAATAAAGTAATAATATATTTGTGATCATAAATATTATGATTTTTGTCCTTTTATACAGCCAATGCAACAAATAAGAAAAGATTAGTATTTACTTGCCTGAACCAAGCCCTCTGAATAAGAATATAGAGCAGTAGAACAAACATTATTCCCAAAATAAGTAAATTATAATATTTATTTGACCCTACAATATCTCTTTTAGTTTTATGAATATCTGATATTCATTGCTCTTGAAATGAAAAAGTACCCTCATTACTTGGAGCCTCTTTGATAAATTTGGTATCTTTTTCTACACTTACATATAGTTAGTCACCACTTTATAATGCCATTTATTTTCATAGATAGCTTAAAATTTACAATTGAACTCTCATAATCAGTCAAAGCTACAGGTTTTGCTTATTTGTTTGTTTGTAACATTTAAACCATCTCTCCAGGCATATTAAACATCATGCTCCCTCTGACTGGTCTACTCTTTTCTGCTCTGTCTGGTTAACTTAAACTTTAAGACCTCAACTTAAATGCAGTTCTTTTGGGGAGTCTTTCAATATCGGCCATGACTGAACAATGCTTCCAATTCTATATAGACTCTTGGTACCCTGTACCTGCTCTTATTACAGCCCTTACGCTATGATAAACATATTTTTTTTAAATTGAGATTTAATTGACATATAACATTACATAAATTTAAGCTGTATAACAATATATAAATGGTTTTATATATATTTATATATTGCAATAAATTTGTCTTTTTAATTGTCTGATCGCTACCTCCAAACCCTGCTCTTTGAAGGTAGACACTATATCTCTTTTGTATCTCTCTTGGCTGGCACAGTGCCCTCTATAAATCAGGCATTCAAGTGTTTACTGAATGAATTCACTAGAAGAAAACTTAAAGGAAGAATTTAGAGAAAAATAATTCTAAGTATAGTTAGATACTTAAATTTCTCTAAACTTAATCAAGTTTTTATTATTTTTCTATCTCTGTTAGTGTACACTTAGTATTCTCTTTGATGAATTCACCATTCTTTCAACTTGATAACTCATAGGCTCAGGAATGTGACCTCTGGTTCTTGAGTATTCCCTATGTCTGTCTGCACAATGAAAAGTATCGTGATACTGTATGCTGCGAGGATCAGTTTCCATTGCTTGGCGTTTCCATGCCCACAGTTTGATATGGTACATATAGTTTTCCTGGGGTTTCTGCTGTACTAACTGCTGGGCCATCGGTCTTTAAAACTAGGCATGTAGTTCTCTATTTTAAGCACAGCCTTATTTATTCACTTTACATTTTGTGTGGCAAAAGTTCAAAGAAAATAAAGGAGCTTTAAAATCTTGCTAAGCCATTAACTCTTCACTCAGAAGGCAAAACTTTTCTGGAATTTCAAAAGAAGGGCATAAGATTTTACAATATTGTAATAAAATAGGATATACTGGCAAAGAATGTATATGTTTACTTTTCATTTAATTGTAAACTATTAAGATATTTTAAATTGCATATTTTGAGATAAAGACAAAATTACAAAATACTATAAAACAGATTGTAGAGCTCCTTAAGGACAAGACAAACAATGAGCATAAGGAGTGGAAATGATTATACTTAGCCTTGAGGACAGGCCTAACGCTTAGAAGTGGCGCGGCTCTAAAGCTAAATAAGTCTTCTCGGCTGTTAACCAATGCCATCCTGCAGATTCACTTCCAGCATTTGCAAAAAGATTATGAACATTTATGTGTAATGCAATAGAGTTAAAAATTAAAATTTCTCAGAGCCCTGAACTGATCTAAGCTTTATTTCTCAGTAGTTTATCTATTATAGGCTTTTAAAACCTGAGAAAATATTTTTTTGAATATAAAATTCATTCTAACGAAAAAACAAATCATTTATTCGGCATTTTAGCCCAACTTCATGGAATTTAGAAATCAAAATATTTATTTTTTGAGAAATTTATTTAAATTTCATTTTAATGCAAAGAAGTATAATAATAAAGAAAAAATATTCTTCTATTGTTAAAAATAAACAAGCAGGGTTTCAGTTTGGGAAGATGAGGAAGTTCTGGAGATGGATGGCGGTGAAGGTTGCCTGGCATTGGGAAAGTAGTTAGGCCACTGAATTTTATACTAAAAAAGGTAAATTTCATGTTATGTATATTTAACCACAATGAAACAACTTTAGAAAATACCAAACAAAAATGTACTCTATTTGTCATGATGTTTAATTTATTTCTTATGTAGATATAAAAGTACTTTCCATAAAATCAAAGTTAAATTTTTATATTTCTGTGATAAATTTAGAATTTAATATAGGCTATACTAATCTATTACCATTACTTTAGGGTCTATAAAAATCATTGTTAAAATCTAAATAGCCTTGTGATCTTTTTGTTTTGATCTAGAAAAAGACACTGCTTTTAAGAATTTTGGGAGTAATTTTTTGTCATATTGAATGACAGAAATGGGATAATATTACCACAAGCATTCTATCTACAATTCTGCACTTTGTGATTTCTCCACTTGATGGTATTAACATAGACTGTTAAACGATTTCATAAGCCTTAACTAAAATGCCTATTAAGTATTTTTTTTTTCCCCACTGGATAATCTAGGTACCATAGATATTCATCTGGAATGCAAAGTCAGACTCATTGATTATCAGACTCTAGCATCATGCGCTGTGGTAGGGTCAACCAAATAATTTATTATCCAAACCCTGATATTTCAAGCGTGAAGAGAGAAGCTATTAATAATTACCCTGGTATAACATACACAAACAGGATCAGTCTCAGGTAAACCAGAATACACAGTCATATTTATGGGCCATATTTTAGAAGAACTGATGACAGGCTTAGTCACTTTAGTTTTCCTTAGTAAATCACTATGATTGAATAATAATAATAATAACAACATGTATTGAGCGAAACTTTATGCTGAAGTTAGAGATTTTTAAGATATTATCCATTTCTTCTTCTGCTAGATGTCAAAGAACTCTTAAATATAGTATCTGCTTTCATGGAGCTTACAGAGCAGATGAAGATTAGACACATAAAAAAGTGAGTGAAGAATCAAAATGGCCAATATATTTGTAAAATGATTGGCACGTGAAATCACTGCCCAGAAGTTCAAAGAAATGAAACCATTTCCACTCATTATGCCCCTACATTCAATTAGTTTACAATATAACAATTTCATGGAGACAATTCAATTACCAACACTTGTTCTTGGTATTCTAAGTTGACCTCTGCCACGTTTAGATTATTGTCTGAGACACCATATTAGAAGCTGTAATTACAGATAAATATGATTTAGACTCTGTTGTCGAGTAACTTGTTCTCTAGTACAGAACACAGGAAACTAAGCCAATAACGAACAAAGCATGTGATAAATTCTGTAATAAAACTATGTAGGGTACTTTGGGAAGAACTGCTAGATTTGACTTATCTTCCCTCTCAACATCCATTTTACCAGACTGCCTAGTCCCAGTGGGTTCATTTTACAATGTATTTATTCATGCTTCCTTTGGTTTGTCTTCATGTATTGAGTCCCTTTATCTCCCCAATGGCTAATGCACAAGATTACTGGGATGATAAGTTGATCTCAATATTGCTCAGCACATCACGAAAAAGTCTGCTAGAGCTATTGGGATCCTTGGTCCATTTCGTAGGTCGTCAGTGATGAAATAAGAGAGTTAAAATAATTTCAAAGGATAATTTGACATTAGTCCTTACTGAAATTTATCATTCAATTTTCTGTCTAGCTTATTGCTCAGCTTTATGGAAAACTTTTGAGAGTCTTCAGGAAGATAATGAATAAATTATGTATGTTTTTGTCAAAAATCACATAAAGAACATCTGTACCAAATATATATTGAAAATATACTATTATCTTCCTTAGAATTGTACTTCTTTTATAAAGAAATATGCCCATCAACCTCCCCCACCCCAAGTAACAATTTGTGTTGTAGCTAAGATGATTTTTCTGAAATACAAATCTGATCGAATCATGTTACTCTCCTTAATTTCTTCCTTTGTTCTCAGGATAAAATTTAGACTCCTTAGCACATCTTATAAGGCCATACCTTGAGTTAGAGCCATATCAGACTACAGCCTTCCAAAGGGCCATGTTCCTCTTTACTTCTCTCCCTGAAAGGTACTTAACCCTCTTCATGTCTCCCCTCTGTTAATCCTTCAAATCTCAGTTTTAACCACTTCCTCCAGCAAACTGTTCCTCAAATTCTTTCCCCCAAATCTAGGTTAGCTTTTTTCATAGATTTTCCTGTAATCACCTCCTACAATCTATCAAACTGCTTTTTAATATCCTGTCATCTTTATTCTCTACTAGACTGTAAACCACACAAGGGGAAACATAATTAATAATAACAATTTTTACCACTATAGTGAATTACTAGACTGCATCATCATAACATCACGAAGGACATGCTATTATATACGCACATTATAAATGCAGAAACTGAGGGTTAAGGAGGTTAAGTTCAAAATCACAGAGAGAGCAAGTGGTCAAGGTATTTTTACAATCAAGCAGTCTGATTTCAGAGCCTAGTCTATATATTATTCTTAACAATTTGTTTTATTTGTCATTTTATCTCTAATATCTGGCACATTAGAGATCAGCATGAGTTAGGGGAGGTAGGAGAGGGAACAGGACAAGAGGGTAGCAAAAGGAATCCTTCAGGAGATTGGATAATTCTGTATCTTGACTGTGATGGTAGTTACACCAATCTGTACATATGATAAAATTGCATAGAACTAAATATACACCACACACACACACATACATGTACAACTGAATGCATATAAAACAGGTGAAATCTGAATAGGGTCTGTGGCTTCTACCAATGTCAATCTCCAGGTTGTGAAATTATATTACAGTTAAGCAAGAGGTTACCATTAGGGGAACTGGGTGAAAGGTCCTCTCCATGTTATTTTTTGCAACTTCTTGTGAATCTGTCATTGTTTCAAAAGAAAAAGTTCCAAAACAAAATAAAAATAAATGAATAAAGCAAGTCAGTCTCAACAGTTGGACTTTATTATCCAGAAGCAGGAATATCACTAGTCATACTAAAAAAGATAGGAAAATTGTGGGTTATTTCCCATAAAATCATTACTAATAAGTGAATCACATTTAATTAAACTTTATTCTCCTTTTAAGTGGGTTACACTAATTGAACTTGAGGGTAAAGTCTAATTTTGTCATTTTTGTAAGAAATCTATTAATAAGAATTAAAAATATTATTTCACTGGTAAAATAGTCAACTAGTTTAGAGAAGTCCAAAAATAAAAGGGAAAATAGAGCAAAATAACTTTTTAATGAACCAGATTCTTCCATTTGCATAACAGAACAAATATAAAAACTAGTTTCATATATTTAGGACATCTTGATTATCAAGTAGTTAGTCTTGGTAAGCTGTACTTCTTTATTAACTCTCTTTAGGAAAGAAAAAGTCAAGGAAAAGATTTAAATATCAACTTGTTCTTGGGAAATTGCATAAAAAATGTAAGCTTAGAGATAAGAGGATTCTTCTTTCTAGGGTGGTACTTTGTGTCGATATTGGCGGCCATATCGTTTATCACTAACATCAAGTGAAGCATAAGAAAAAAATAAGTAAAGCAACAGACTGGGGAAAATAGGATAGTTTCCCATCATTTCCACAGGTCCATTCTCACAAGGTAGATTTTTCTAATTTAGCATTTAAGCTCCTGGACTGCAGAGGAGGTCCTACACCAGTAGCCATGGAAACAGCAAATAAAGTCCAGGGAATTGGGAGAGGTACGGTGGATACTGGCTTCCTTTCCAACCCCAGTCTACAACTCCTGTCATCCCCTAATGCTAAGAATCACTAATCCAATTCAGTGCAGTAATAGCCGGAGAATTCAGGTGATCCTCTCTCAAGCTACTGAGACAGCCCTCGCTAGGAGCCACAACACTTCAGTTGACTATTCGCTGTTCCCACCATCCTTCCACTCATACTACACTAAAAAAGAAAAAAATGGATATGAAAGCTTGAAGTTGAGAAAAAACATAAATAAGTTTATAATTCCCTTTATATTGTTTGTTCCACTATTATGGACTGATTCCAAAAACTAAGAGATGATCATGTTTACATGGCAAAATAAACAATGAATGAAAATATTTCATAAAAATATTTAGAATTGATACATAAAAATAAAGACATAAAGAACATAATGCTGGGGCCGGCCTGGTGGCACAGCGGTTAAGGGTGCATGTTCCGCTTCAGTGGCCTGGAGTTCACCAGTTTGGATCCCGGGTGCGCGGACATGGCACCGCTTGGCAAGCCATGCTGTGGTAGGCGTCCCACATATAACGTACAGGAAGATGGGCATGAATGTTAGCTCAGGGCCAGTCTTCCTCAGCGAAAAGAGGAGGATTGGCAGCAGTTAGCTCGGGGCTAATCTTCCTCAAAAAAAAAAAAAAAAATAGAGAACTTAATGCTTGCAGGAAAACAGGAAATCATGTCTGGTTATATTTTTGGATAAAAGACCATTATAGGAAAACTACCTAACCTCAGTTTTTCAACTTGCAAGTAGTTTGTTTCAACCAACACAAAATAAAATGATATTTCAAACACGTATGAAACTCTATTGCTGGTCATCTGAAAATATAACTCACATACTATGTAGCTATGATAGATTTTTATAACTATTCTAGAGTTATAACACCATAGAAAAAGATCACGCAAGATTTTTTTGGCTATTTCTACTTTTAAGCAAAATCTAGAGATTTAAGTGAAACTTAAAGACCTACAATTAACCAAACATAATACAAAGTGAAAATTAATGACTTAGTGCCAGCCCTCCAACTTTGTTCTTCTCCTTCAATGTAGTGTTGGTTATTCTTTGTGTTTTAAAAAATTATTTGATACTAGAATAAAAGTATAATTTTCAATCCCTTTTGTTCCCTTTCCTCAATATTCTTTTTCTCTTTCTTTTTTTGTCAGTTATCCTTGTTGCCTGGTTCTTGTTTGCCTGCCTTGATTCTTGCTTTACTTTTTACGATTTTCTTCTTTGGCTTTCTGCTGTTCTTATTGACAGTGCCTGCAAGTATCACAGCTCTGGACTAATAACCTTGTGCCAGAACTCTGGCTCTACTTTGCTATCCAGCTTCCAAGTTTCCTGGAGTAAAGTTGGCTATGCTACCTGCCATTTCCTTGGATTCCAAACCTACCTTGACTTTCTAAACCCACTCTTTGTCTTGCCCCTGGGTCTAGCACTCCCAGTTCTTTATCCGCTCCTCGTTATAGTATTCACGTGTCTACTTGTGTGTCAACCTCAATTTGGGGGGTTAATGCCCCCAAAGCAAGAATTTTGTCTTATGCATTTTGAATCTCTGTCTGGCAGAGTGCCTTTCAAATAACAGATACTTAATAAATATTTGCTAAATAATCTGAAATAAGGAATGGCTGACAATGCATGGAATGCATTTTGACAAAATTATGATTTATTGGATAAATACCTGGCACAATTATAATGCCTATGTTTCAGAAAATAAAGGATGTCTTTCATTTTGTAAAGGGTGCATTTAAGAGTCCAGCCACTACATCGTCAACTTATGAAAGACTCAGGATCCTCCGGATCAAAAGTGTTTGAAAAGATTGAAAGACACAATATGAGTTTAATAACTATAGACTAAAAAGGACATTCTTTGAAGGTTGTGGCACTGGTAAATCTTTGAAAATAAAAAATGCGCTAGTGGGTATGGACAACAACCCCTGTTAACTCTACCTTTTACTCTCCCACGTGGAATAAATTCAACAAAGTACCTCTTTTAAGATAGGGCGATAAAGATCTGTTACCCATATTTATAAAGAGTTTGAGGTTTTTTTCTCAGTGTTTGCTTAAAGTTATAGCATAATAAGGTACAAAACTGCCATCCTGGAACATCAGCTACAAACACAACTTTCTTGCATATAATTTTGCTTCCTGGTCAAAGTGAGCTGTTAGAATGCCAGAGAAAGGAAGCAGGTTCTCTCTTTGTAGAGAAGACTATATATATTTCTTTCTACCTTTTCAAACTGCTTGAGTTGATTATACTATAAATGAATCCTGAAAGGGTTGAAATTGGCAGATTCATAGCTATTGAATAAGACTAGTGATTTAAATATAGTTTTACTTTAAAAGAAATTGAACACAAGTGCATTTTCCACTGTATATTTACTCTCAACCACAGACCCTATTAATAGTATGCTTAGAGAATCTGAACCAACTTCTATTTTATATTTAACTTTTCTAAACTGTCAGATAAATACAGGCAGCATCGTGATTAATTCTATGTCTTTAGTAAGATTTATCTCCTTTGAGTCAACTTGATAAATTACATCTGTATATATTTTATTCAGATGAATTATATCTGTACTTGAGATCTCTAAATACTGCTTGATTTAAAAAGCTTTTGGAATGTATCTGTTACTGAACTGACTACATTATTGAAATGCAGTATAGCATAGCTCAGTATTCTTTTGATACAGTTATTATGGGTTAGAGAACTCCTGTGCTAAGAAATAATGGATATAAAGAGATGGATGTTTTACAGTGCTCATGAGAGGTAAATATTCAAATAGAATTTCTGATGTATGAAGGTACAGCAGTATCTATAGGAAAATGACCACCTGCATTGTGTTTGCTGGCACCTTGAAAAGTAAAGACTTGAAATAGTTTGCGTAACCTTAAAAAAAGCAGTGATGAGCCTTATTTTTTGATAATTCACCAAAGAAGCGTGGAGGTTCAAGCACAGTAATAAGCAGTTCCAATCATGTGGGTGAGTGTGCATGCACACTTGTGCGCTTACAACTGTGTGCCCACCTCTTGCTTTTCTCTAGGTACAGGGTTTTGCTTCCTCATTGCTCTCTTTAACAACTGTTCCTACTTTGTTTCTCAAACCATTGCTTCCCCATCCCGGCTACATACTTACATTGGGAAAACACCTTAGACCTGCTCCCATTAACTGGAACATTTAATGAAAACCATCTACACCAAGCCCACTGCCTTTCATTGTAATTCTCCATCTGCCTTCTATTATTTCCTAACATGTGGCCACTGGAATCCCTGCTTTGTTTAATGTCAAGAATTATCACATGTTTCCCTGTAGTTTGATTTACCTCCACTCCAGAACTAGACTTTACTTTCACCTGATGATAAAACAAGTGTCGTTGTCCTTTCTCACAGAGACTCACTTCTCAAAGTAATGGCCCCACCTTTTGTATACCAGTTTACTTCAAAACCTCCCGCTGTGTTTAAATTTGCCTTCAGCCCTTGAAACTGATTATAGCCCCTACCTAGTAAAATAAAATATGTTCTGCAAATCATTTCTAACTTCCTCCATAAATTCAGCATTTAGATCTCATTATTCCTCATCATAGTATCTCTGTCCAAGACTGGTCCTAAATTTTGGTGTGGAAATGAGAATCAATACTTGGGTGAGAAATAATACTGGCTACAGAGAATAGGATGTATCAGGATCAAAATCAGACCATTACATCTGTGAAATTTTCCTGTTGACAGATTAGAGAAGTCATTAACAAAAGTCCCACAGTCTTAATATTTTAGAGTTAGTTGAAAAGAAGAGATTTAATATTTGTTTAATGCTTTTTGAGTGTCCATTATCATGCTAAGTGTTTTGCATACATTAGAAAGCACAGTTAAGTGTTTGAACTTTAGAATAAGATTGCCTGCATTCTTCCACTTACTACATTTGTAGCATTGAATTACTAACCAAATCTCAATTTCCTCATTTGTATTAAAAAGATAATGGTATGATTTGCCTTATAAATGTGAGTACCAAATAAGATAGCATATCTGAGTCACTGCACACAGTGTCTGACACATAGTACATGATGTGTAATTGTTAACTGTTATCTCATTTAGTCTTTCCGATAACCCCCAAAAAAGGAAAACGGCACTCAGTAAAATTAAAGACCTTGAACAAAGAATGTCAACTAGTAACCAGTGAAGACAGATATTAATATTGGTTTTTCTATTTTCAAAGCCCATGTCCATTCCACTAAAATTTTCTCCCCAATATAGAAAACGCCTCTACAATAGCTCTGAGAGATGGTGATATACATCTTGTCTCAACAATCCAAAGTTCGTAAGTGAATGGCCTTGAAAATCTGTCCCTAATTTCTACCTGCTGCATCAGCTTAAACCAAAAT
The DNA here is from genome assembly GCF_021613505.1 of Equus quagga. Lineage (NCBI taxonomy): Eukaryota > Metazoa > Chordata > Mammalia > Perissodactyla > Equidae > Equus > Equus quagga. Next base: position 50,101,048 of record NC_060280.1, on the reverse strand, counting down.
AGAAGTATCAACCAATTCTGATTTCCTCCAACTTTACCTAACAATCAGTTCCTAATTTTCCACTTGAGTCTTCCTGAACTTCCATGTTCCACAGTCCCCTAAACACAATGATGATTAGATTAAGCACTAACTATAACTTTATGAAAGGAAAAAGAACTTAGAGAGGCAGGGTCTTTCTGATCTGTACAGATGTTACCTATAATCACTGGTATTATGAGAAGCCCTTGTCAGATCCTCAGTCTAATTGTTTACCATTCATCTCTTTGGATCTATGCATTCCTGTCTCTCTGTCTGGTGTTTGTGTTCTTTTCTCAAATACAAAGAGAATAGATTCTTTATCATGTACCATTTCAGGTAAATCAGTGATAGAATGTCTCCCTGAAATGTTTCACAGCAAATCACTAGACCCACAACCAATGACTGCCATCTCTGATCCCATTTTATTACAAGATCCCTGCTCCTACATCCCACTGTCAGACCTAATCTGTAGCAAGATGATTATCTAGGCCTGATCAACTGACATTTGGATGACTATGGTCATTTGATTCTTTTTTGCTATCATTGTACATGAAAAACATCAGCTTTGAAGTTATGGAGAGCTTCATTTAAACAGATTTCTATAAGGCTTGATCACGGGTAAGTCAAATATTGATCTTCCTAAGATTGTGAGGATTACATGATCTAAGATATGTGAAGTATCTAACATGTGTCTACTGTGTAGTACATCTTTAATGATGCCTGGTATTATTAAAGATAAACAACGCACAATTGTGTCTACACTCTCCTTTGGGGGGTGCTTGACTTGGTGTAGATCTTTTAATAGCGATGCTTATATTTTATTCTGCCCTAAACTAATCTTGAAGTTTTAGAATCTTGCATGATCTTGTCAGTATTCATAGACTCTCGATTTCTCCTTTCTCTGGCATAGCCTTATCCCAACACTGCCTGAGGCAGTGTTGAATTATGATTTGACGACCTCAAATCTTGGATCAAGTATTCCGGGATATAATTTGTTGCTAACAAGAGACAGATTATGTTTTCTTCGGGTACAATCCCAGAGATAGACGCATATATGTAAGGAGTAAACTTGGGAAATCTTGGGATTGCAGAGGCATCACAGGCACACATATGCAGAGGTAATGGATAGCCCACCAGAAATCAGTATTTCTGCAACAGCAACAGTCTTTTTTAATATCCATTTCTCTACAAAGTTCTGTGTCCAAGACATTTCCTTTCACAAAAGTATTCCAAAATTGTTACTAAAACACTTTAATTGTATTGACTAAAATTTCTATATTGGATTCTCAGGTAGAAAGCACGTTCTTAACATTTCCGAGTGAACATACATTTTTTTAACTTCTAATCTAAAAAGATATATGTTTCTACTGAAACAAAAATAGTACTACTACATATTCCATTTAAATGTTGCTGTATGCTTTATGCTCTTTTTTTTCTACAGATGTTCTACATATCTTTATTTCTTTACAGATAGATGAGCACTTCCGGGGAAGAAAAAGCCAAAAACCTCAAAATCACAAAGAATAGATGCCTTAAAGATAGATATCAGTACTGTAACAGAAAACCAGTTTACATAACTTTAAGTATGAATAAGCAAAGGCAAGAGGACAAAAATTTGAATTCTACCTGCCTTTGTACACAATGATTGATCCAAAATAATCTACTCTAAGCTATTTGCATCATCTGTCATATCAATGTCAATTCCAGGAAGAAAGGTGGACATTTGGGAATAATCATGTGAAATTGGCATAAGAACGTGAAAGACAGGTTTAAGAAATGGAGCTGCATAGTTATCAGTGAGAACGGAGAATAACATTAAAACTAATTTTAACAGGTCATATTGCAATATTTATTCCTATTGCAAGACTGTAATACTCCTACAGTTCTCTGATCTCCATTTAATGAATATTCATAGCTGTTACCTTGAGACTTAAAACTCACATAGAAGCACACCGTCCCTGACATAATAATCTGCATACTTATATGCATAAAAAATGGAAAGCTTGGTTGGGTAAATCTACTGCCTGTAGTAGTCTGCTAGGGCTACAGTAACAAAAGACTACAAACTGGATGGTTTAAACAACAGAAATTTGGTGTCTCACAGTCCTGGAGGCTAGAAGTCTGAAATCTAGGTATCAACTGGCTGGTGTCCTTCTGAGGACTGTGAGAGAAGCATTTGTTCCAGGCCTCTCTTTTGGTTTGTGGATGGCTGTCTTCTCCCTGTGTCGCTTCATACTGTCTTTCCTCTACATGTGTCTGTTTCTGTGTCCAAATTTCCCCTTTTTTGAGTCATGTTAGGATTGGGACTCACTCTAATGAACCCCTTTTAACTTGATTAACTCTGCAAAGACCCTATTTCCAAGTAAAGTCACATTCTGAGATACTGAGGGTTGAGACTTCAACATGGCTTTTCTCAGGGGACACAATCCAGTCGATACCACTACCCTTACTCCCTATTCTAACTTCATTGTTTTTGTAGGCCCAATCCTCCCTGCTGGGAGCAATTTTCTGGACAAACAAGCAAGGCAGCAGCCTCCAACAAGTGCCAGTAACCCAAAGACTTCTAACTCCTAGTATGCAACTTAGCTGTTAGGTAGGGCAACACGGATTTATTAAACATTTGATTTAAGTTGAAGACTATTTTCAGCAGATGATACTATAGGTTTGTAGTATAGAGGAAGTTTTGAGTTCACAAACACTGTGATATTTTGATATCATTTTTTAACATTGCAGAAACCCTTCCACACACTTTCCCATAGTGTGCTGGTACCTAGATCATGTGTTGCTTTACCTTATTTAGCTATAGTTGATTTGCATGAGTTGTTTTTTCTTTTCTACTGTAATATCATTAACATACAGATAGGGCTTTCATCTGGGGTAACCAGAAACGGTGCCTGATCAGTACAATCTCCACTGGACCTTCTGCTCCTTCTATTAGAACTTCAACTGCGCTCTTGGCTCACCTCACTCTCAAGATCAATGAGTGTAAACGCTCTACTTTCCCCTTAAGTATCTCCCTTGAGTTCAGTAAGTTAACAAATTCTGTTTTTATTAACTAAAACTATTTCTATGTTTCAATAAAAATGTATTTCTCTTTCATTAATATTACTTGATAAAGTAATCATAATAAAACCCAAGGTAAATATGCAAAATCAGACCTTAAATTTATTATACATAACTTGTCTCTATCTCATAGTAATTCTCTTGTCCTTATATCTTCATTTATCTACATGATTTGTATATATTACTAGATTCTTGGGAACATATACTTTATCTGATAAATTTGGAATTTTCATGATATAATTATTATATACATATATGATATCCAAAACATTATTAGTATATATGTTAAATGGCTATTCATTCTACAGAAGTAAACTAGTCTGTAATGTGATGTAATTAAAAAGGTATATGACATGCTCCTTATCCTTGAGCAAATTAACTTGCAGTGTAGAAATATGATGTTTACATATAAATGTAAGTGTCATATGCAGCCTTGTCAAATGGCTGGCCCAGAGAGAAAGTTGCACAGCAGTTCAGAGAGGAAGCCAGCACCATCTTGGGGACATTAAGATCAAGAATAATTCCAGGGAGAAGATGGAACTGATTAATCTTACAGGAGGATGAAACTTAAGGGAAGAGAATTCTTAGGATGTGGTGTTAGCAAAGAAAGAGAAATACAGATTACTTGCCTAGCTAAGTTTGCTTTGTCAAAGAGTTTATCTATAATAAATTTGGAAAAGTTGTGGTGGAAATTCCAGTGGAGTACCTTGAATTTCAGGTACATTTAGATTCCTTTCTTACTAGAAAGGAACACTTCTGCACAAAGTTTAGAAGAAGGCATTTTGCAGACCTTTTCTATTATTAATCTGTAGAAGATAACTGAAGGATAACAAACTATTGGCAGGAGATGATAACAGCCAGGTAGAAAGAAAGGGAGGTATACACAAGAGAGCCAGAAAGAAGGAAAACATTATGAAACTTGCTGGTTGTCTAAGTGAATTTAGCCAACTTAGGGAAGACAAAAAGTAAAAAAACTGCTATACATCTAAGGTTATCATAGAGAAAATATAAGAGTTGATAAATTCCATTTTCAACATGTAGAATAAAGATAAAAACTAAGGATGTAGATTTGGCAATAAATCATAGGCAGTTGGCAAGTAAAGTCAGAAATTTATTTAACAAATATTGATTAAACATCTATCAAGTGCTAAACATTGGCGATAAAATGGGAAATAAGATAGACGTGATCTCTGTTGTTTAGTTTAGAAGGGGAGACAGATGCACACAAAAAGTAAATAAATAAGTATTTGAGAGAATAGAGAGAAGGGCACTAAGACAATTACCCCGGTAGGAAGCACAAATGTGTCAAGATATAGTAGAAGTTCAATGTCAAGAAAACTAAGTGAAGAGTTTCTTGGTGATCAACAATGATCAACTGGATCAAAAAAAAATCCTTTGAATAATATTGCAATGAATATACAGGTGCATAGGGGCCGGCCAGGTGGCGCAGCGGTTAAGTTCACGTGTTTTGCTTCTCAGTGGCCCAGAGTTTGCTGATTCAGATCCTGGGTGCGGACATGGCACCGCTTGGCCAAAGCCATGCTGTGGTAGGCGTCACAAGTATGAAGTAGAGGAAGATGGGCATGGATGTTAGTTCAGGGCCAATCTTCCTCAGCAAAAAGAGGAGGACTGGCAGTAGTTAGCTCAGGGCTAATCTTCCTCAAAAAAAAAAATGCAAGTGCATAAATCTCTTTGGAACATTGATTTCAAGTGAATAGCCAAGATGCAGTAGCAACCAAAGTGTTCTTCTACAGATGAATGGATAAAGAAGATATGATATATATATATATATAATGGAATATTACTCAGCCATAAAAAGGATAAAATCGTCCCATTTGCAACAACATGGATGGACCTTGATGGTATGATGTTAAGCAAAATAAGCCAGACACAGAAAGACAAATATTGCATGATTTCATTCATACAACACTGGGTTCCTCAGACAGTTTCTGTTGTTTGCTTTTCTTCTTGTGTATGGACTATGCTTTCTTGTTTCTTTTTGCCTGTCTTATAGTTTTTTGTTGAAAAATTACATTTTGGCATTTTAAATAATAAATGGACATTTAAATAAT
>NC_060280.1:50070238-50095885 GCF_021613505.1 Equus quagga | reverse complement strand
GTTTATTAACTTTTCTGAACTAATTATGTTGTGTGTAGCCACTAAAGGCTCTACTTAGTTAGCTTATTGATTGGACAGACATTTCTTTAAATGCCTGGGATTGATAAACAAATATATGGATAAAGAGAACAGACTAGTGGTTACCAGAGGGGAAGGGGGTTGGGGGGTAGTTGAAGGGGGTAAAGAGCCACATATGTATGGTGATGGAAAAAATTAGACTACTGTTGGTGAGCACAATGAAGTGTATTCAGAAATTGGTAAATAATAACGTACATCTGAAATTACACAATGTTATAAACCATTATGATCTCAATAAAATTACTGTGAAAACAAAAATCAAACAAAAAAAACTTTCTGTTTCTTGAAAACATGCCATCCTGGTTGTTTTTTGTTTTGTTTTTAATTGCTATGCTAAACAGTAGAATTTTTCTTTAATATGTAGAACTGGGAAAACAAAGGAGATGCTTTCTCAAGAAATAAATTCCTCATCAGAGAGCATAACTTATTCCCAAATGCAACAAAGCCTTTCTCACTGAGCTTATTTTAATGGCCTCTCTTTTGTCCCACATTTTATGAGGCAGCAAAATGAAATGAGGTATGGCATAAAAACTCTGTCTCAATTTTCTACAACTTAAATGATACACCATTTTCATATATCTTGCTGATGAGATGGAGAACCATACTTTGAATCAGCTAGATGTTTCAATGCTGATGGAAAACTCTGCTATGAGATTGTTTGAAAAGTGTGGCTTCTGCTTATTTCCCTGTTGAGCTGGCTTGTAGTCACAGAAGGCTGGCTGAGAATTCCAGTGTGAGGTATTCCAATCCTCCTGGATTGACCACTCATCCTGGGGGTGAGGACGGACAGTTTGCCCCGGAAAGCTGGATAGACTCAGAGTAAATGGGTCCTCAGCTCACCTGTGCTCAGGCAACATTTGAAGGGGACAAAGTCAGTCATTGGCCTTTCCCTTATCTATTACAATGTATAACTAATTAATGTGAAGTATAATAATGATTATGCAAATCATTAAATGTGATGCAATAATTTTGTGTTAAATTGCATTAGCTCACAACATTCTATTTCAGGAGGGGCATGAACCTTCTATACTGGTCTTATTTTGCTCACATAGAAAGTAATTTGTTAATAATTTTAAAATTTAGAGAAATTAACTTTTTCTTATCAGTTCTTAAAAGTCAATCTTAAGTCCCACCATATAAGCAAAAGTTTCTTCTCCCTAATTTTGAAGTAGTATAACGCTTATTGAGTTTCCTTGTTAATTATCTATTTTTACTGATTTCTAAGTGTTTTGTAAATCTGTCTTTTTTTCCATATGGATTTTAAGCTTTTGACAAAATGTCAAAAAATCAAAATTTATTGTGCTTAAAAAATCAAATACCACCCCATAAAATATGTTGTAAATTTCAATAAATTCTTGTTGTCTCATTGAGGCTTTGAAGGTAGGTGGCCACCCAAGGATTGTGAGAAACATTTGCATGTAGGACTTAGTCTGGATGCAAGCACATTAACATTGGTATTTGGCAGGAGAAGAGTTAACATGAGATTAAAAATCCTTTATATATAATTAGTATAACCCATCTTTTTTACTTGAAAATATATAATGCCATAACATCTATGACCTTTACGACAAAACACTGTTTTTGTTAATAACACGAAAATAACCTCCAATTGAAATATTACTTAGTAGGCAAGAGGCATCTGTAAAGCATATTCAGTTTTTATTATAGGATCTTACAGATATAATATGTAAAATAATAGACAAATCAATAACAGGTCAAAATCCATTTCTTACATGGGTGAATCAATGTCAAAAACCTGTCATAAAACTGTTCTTTTCTAAAGTTACATGTCGATAGGCAGTCTATGACAGGTGGAGGCATTTTTTTTAAAATCAATTCAGTAAAATGACTAAAGAGGGTTACTATGGTTATCTGAAAAAAGTACAGTTCTCTCAATGCCTCCAGAATGTAGATGTCTTACTTACATACAAAAACTCAAAGTGACCAATTGAAATTTTTAAAGATATTTATTGTAGACACAGTCTATACTATGTAGATATAATGTTCTACTACTTTGAAAACCATGAAGCAGCTATCTGAAGCACTTCAGAAGTAGACTCAAAGGAGTGCAACTATGACTCATAACTTTAATTTCCTTCAATGTTACCTCTTGTAACTTAATCGTATCCAATTCCCCTAATCTTAGCTGATTACTAAAAGACATTATTAAAGTCATATACATCACAGGCATAGTTTTGAGTTTTATAGCATTTTAAAAATTGACTTTAACTAACATTTATCATGCATGAAAATGAAATATATCATTGGTTGTCAGTAAAAGCGATGTTTTTCATGTATATTAAAATATGAATTGTTCCCCACTGTGAAAGTTTTAATGTTCTACGGTAATACTAGCAATATTTTATGACCACATATAACATGATGATGTGAAGTATCACCTAGACATGTCCTTTCCTGTTCCCCTGGATTATCAACTGTCCCTTCCCTTCTGAGTGCTAAATGGGAAATGCTGGACTTTTAGCCCACACCTGAGAAAAAATAAGCTATATTTTGGGTTCTAAATTAAAAAGAGGCACCTCTCCAAAGGGCACACTTTTCTAATCTTCCACTAACATATTAAAGAGGCAAAAAGGCTTCTGCCACACACACACATAATATATGAAAAGGGCCTGCAGAATAGGAGTAGCATGGATAGAGTATGAGAGAGCAAAAATTGGAGTCTAAAATTGTGATTCTTGACCTAGCTCCCCACAACAAGCAGGGCTGTCTGGAAGTAAGGAAGACTGGTGTCACGCTCTCTACATGGACTCTTGCAACCAGTAGAATCTCTAGACATATCCTAATGGCTCGAAATTGTGAGTGAATACCAGCAAGAGAAGGCAGATTGCCATAGCAAGGAGAAAGAGATCAAGGACAGTTTCCTATTGCTGAAGTGTTGAGGTGGCCTAGGAAAGAATCACTGGGCCAGAGACCCAGAGAACTACGGAAAGATGCTAGGGCATTCACTGTGTTGCCACTCCCCTGCCCCCACGCCCAGAAGCCATCCAGAAGTGGAAAATACCCTAGAAAGGTGTGGAGCAGATCACCTATTGAGGATCTGGGGAAAATGTGGTCATTTCTCCAGAAAATTCCTGGTACCAGGATGCTATGGAGTAGGTGGCCTGCTGGGCACTTGAGGAACACTTAAAGTGCCACACAGAAGAGCCAGTATAAGATGTTGTCTGAGCTGAGAAGGCGAAGGACCTGAAAATAAGCCCCTGATACAACCAGTGCCAGAACACAGACTGGGTGAGGACCCTAGTCATTGGTCATTGACTACCAGTGGGTTACTGAGCACAAACTAAGAAAACAAACTCTGGTTTTCCTCAGAGTCCTAAACATAAACAGAGACTCTACTCCCTCCAAGCTTCCATCCTCCTTTGAGTGATCTTGAAGTCTTTCAGAGGTGTAGAGTCAGCACTAGGAAGGAGAAGGATTAGAAATAGTTCAAGTTTCCAAACCTCTTCTACATGAGACTATTCAAACCTGAAATAAATGAAAAAATTACTGGGGTGAACTAAATTTCACTGATTTGCTTAGAATCAATCACTTGCTACATGGCAAAACCGAGACTTCAGAACCAAAAACAGTTTATGGAGCTCAAGTTTTTTGTTTGTTTATATCTGACAGTAGATATTCAATTATATGATACTCAAAGGAAGCATACTATTCCTATTTTTTAATATACCTTTTCATATATCAAATCAGATCAGATATCTTCCAGATCTGAAGTCATTTCTTAATTCCAATGCATCATGCAGTTGAGGTCTGAAAGAGAATACTTCACTGTATCTATTAGCTAAAAATTGAGATATATATAAAGAAAACTTCTCTCAAGAACTAGAGCTATTTATTTTCCCTGCCAATTATTGGTTGAAGAAAACTTCTCATAGATAGCAGAATCAATAATAGACCAGAGCATGTAATCATTTTTCAATTAAATTAGTTTTATACACAGGGCTATTTCAACTCAACGTAATTAATCATGATTTTCGTGTAATTTTTATTTTGTCCATTTTTTAAATTTTGACTCTTTTTTTGTCTGATGAACATCTTTAGTTTTACAGTTTGGCAAACAGAAGTCCCTAGATATTGATGAAATGGTGCTTCCAGTTTATGTTTTGTAAATTCATGGAAATAATCAATAGAATAGTCAATTTCTATCATTCCAGTAGGAAAATTCTGAATAGAGAATTGGCTATGCACTAACACTAAAAATCCAGTTGGAACAGGTCTTTTCTTCCCTCTACATCTTTATTTAATGCATATCTCCATGGTTCCTAAGTATATTAATAAGCATGCTATGCTAATTTGAATTCTGAATCAAAGACATACAAGAAAACCTTTCTTTGCTTTAAGATAATTTGCTTCAAACTACATTAGAATCATGTCTATGAAAGTTTATGAGTTTTCCCAAAATCCATGCCTTTTGGTGGATGTATGAGATGTTAAAAATATTGGTTGAATGAATGTATATTAAATGAAAGATATATAAAAGAGATGGAGCTTGGTGGTTTGCTGTGATTTTCTTTTCACATTGCATTTATGACAACAGAAATCTATTCTTCTTCCTGAGTTTCTAGAAGAACCTCCTTGATCTTTCTGTTCTAACTATAGTCCGTGATTGAATACAGTTCCTCGAGTAGGATCCCAGGCTACTTGAACTGATGATATCCAAATCCTGTGTTTTGGTACAAGTCAGCATTTCTCAGCCAGGAAGTCAGTGATCTCTGGTAATTCTAGAAAAGTTCTGAAGTGGACCATAAAGTTAAACAAAGGATTCTGGCATAATTCATTAACAGTCTCATTGACCTATTCTGCAAAAGCTCTAATTTTGATTGAGATGCCGAGGTTCTGGACAGAATCTTCACTAAATACCTAAACCAAAACCCTAAAGATTGCCTAGGTCTTTTAGATCAGTGCTTCTCAAACTTTAGAGTGTATCTGAGCTAGGGAGATCTTGTTAAAATGCAGATTCTGAGTCTACAGATGGAGGGTAAGAGCCTCTAGTTCTAAGAAGCTCCCAGGTGATACTGATGGAGCAGGACTAGGACATACCCTTTGCGCAGTCAGCTTTTAAAGGGCTTAAGAACTTTCTCAGGGACCCAATGCAGCACACTGAACTTCAGTATTTATTGATTTTACTGATAAAAACCACAATGTCATCTACAACTAACAGTATGTATACAGTGTAATACACATTTGGAGGAAAAAAGAGGAGTTCAGTGAAACTTTAGAAATCGACATTCATAGCATCATGAACACAGCCTCTGTGTTATTTTTTCTTTGGAAGACGACTTTAGAGAAAAACACTGGCACTTCATGCATCTACTATCTACTCTATAGCTTAGCATATGCTCCTGACTTCTGTTGTATATTTAATTTTGTTCTTCTATAGATTGTTTTTCAAAATTACACTCTACTTATTATTTTCACTAATGTTTCAATACTTGTTAAAAGAGACATGTTTGAGAGATTTAGATTATTTTCATGTTGAATTTACTTATTTTAATACACAGAATGAGTCATATATGTGAGGAAATCATTTATAAATATTATATTATATTATTTATTATATTTTCATATAATATTAATTTAATGTCCTGTGACTTGATAAGAATCATAATGGAAATAGTCTACATTATCACTGATATGTCTTTTCAAAAATCAACTGATAAGTGAGGAGAACCATGCTAGAGTCTTTTTGAATGAGATGAAAGCACCACTTTTTACATTGTTGGGCTGAGTTTAAATGTTACCACTTACAGGCTTGCCCTGATCTGAAGTGCTACTATTAACAGCGGTGTGGCAAGCCATGTTAACCACCTCCAGCTTTGTGCTGGGCAAAATTGACGCTACCTATTGCGATGTAACTAAAGCACTTCTTTTCACAGTTTGCACTCCAAGTTAAGAGCTCATATTTGTAGATCAGGCCTAGGCAAACCTCATACACCACTATATCCCATTATATGATGCGTGGGTTGCAATGGTTAACCTTTATCTTCTCCTCAAATGCAGTACCCTTCTTACCACTGCATGAGTGAAGAACAACTGCATGATATGAATTGAGCTTGCATAAGGATCTGAACACAATGAAACAGACCAAGGCTACCTTCTGAGTGCAAGCTTTGTCCAGATATCAGCAACATCCCCCAGACAGACAGAGTATTAAAGCCTCACTTGTCTGCATTCGCTGGAGCTTTTCACAATACTGCACTTAATGGAAAAGAGCTACCAACCAAAGCGCTCCGCTTAGGAAAGCTGTTCCCAGTCAAAGGCTTGCAGCAAATGAAATAAACGCTACCTTCCAAAGTGATAGAAGAGTGGACAAGGCTAGGTCTTGTAAGTTTGAAACTAAAATGCTTCTTCACAATAAAGTAAAATTGTCTGCTGAATCCAATGAAAAGTATGCTATGATACTGGATATACTACGCATAAAAAATAGGGACTATTCTTGGTAGACAACAATCAGGCCTGTGTAGTAATTACAATCATTAGATACTTCTATTGGAAATTCTGGTTAAAGTGCACCAATGCTGGAGAGTGAAATATTCTAGTCACTCCACAATCTTGGTGTATAAAAGAGAGGATGCACATTACCTCACGTACCCCTGGCAAAGGTATATATTAGGTTAATGAGTATACTCCAGCGATTGACCTCATCTTGGCATTATGCTGGGAATAGGAGAGAGATTCTGAAAAACACTCAAAAGTAGAGGTGGATTCAATCCAAACCATGGAGGTCTGGCAGAAGTTGCATATGCTGGTCTCGGTCTTCTGTAAACATATGAGGGAGAAGAACACACGAGGTTGAAAACAACAATACAGGAATAGCTTCTAGATGGTGGGATTTTGTTGATGCGAAGAACAAAGCAACCTAAAAATATGTTAAAATACTATCTTTGTTTTGTCCATATCTAAAAAGTCTTCTCTATTATTAAATCTTCTTCAAACAGGATTAATTAGCTTCTGCAAACAGAGAAATACTCTCTTTCCTATGATGAAGGTAGAAGAGATAAGAGAAAGAAATCGTATTCTGTTATATCATGTTTTTGTGGCTACATGATGATATGTGCTTTTAATAAAGGCAGTTAACAGTTGAAGCTGCACTGACAGGGGTCCCCAGTGTGTGATGAACTCACTTAAAGAGTGAGTAAATAACTGATAATCCCTTTCATACTAGTGACAAGGGTTTACATCCAATTTTTATGTCTTATATACCTCGCTGGGCTGTAACGTGAAGCTAGTTTTTGATGACGTACTTTTTAGGCATTCTAGCAATCAAGGGGATATTACAAGAGAATATCAAAAATCTTTATGATCTTAATGCATAAATACTTAAAATATACATCTGGGTTTTGGGGTTCTAATGGAAGAGAAAGCATTCTTCACTGATACAAGAAAATCTAGGGCCAGAGTCAGAGAGATATTGAAGTTAATTGTAAAACCCATTCTTGGTAGGAAAAAAAAAAATTTACTCATTCTTTTTTTAAACTTACTTGATTGCCTATGTTGTCATATTCTAGGGGTTGTCATCCCTGTCTCCATTGATTCACTTTTTATCTCACGCTGCACGTGCAAACGATTGGAAAATGTTGTTGGCTATAACTTTAAAATCTATCCAGAAACGGACTCTCACCACCTCCTCTGTTACCGCGCTGATCCAAGCCATCCTCATTTCTTACCTGGACTACTGCATTCGCCTCCTTACTGTTCTCTGCTTAGCTCCTACAGTTCCTTTCAAAACAGAACTTTAATCGTGCCCTTTCTTTGACAAAATTCTGCAATGGTTCCATATTTTAATCAGAATAAAAGCTGGACTCTTTACAGTGACTTAAACACCCTACACAATCAGGTTTGGACACAATCCACTTTCTTTCTCATCTTGTATTTTAGCCGACCAGGCCAAGACGGCCAAGATTCTCTGGAAGATTCCCAGACCCTGAGAAACTAAGAAGCCACAGCCAATAGGTAAAAGGAGGCTAGGCCTCTGAGTGTCCTCCTCCCACTTATAAACCTCCATGACCAACATTGATGGGATGGTATCAAGTGAAAAATGAACTTAATACAGTTGTCACTGAGATTTTGTGTGGTTGTTTCAGTAGTTAGCCTGAATAAAGCACCATGATATATCAAGATAACACAAGATCTTTTGAAAGAGAGTATATGGTTTGCACCAAATGAATTGTGCACGCTATGCATTCAATGGGTTTGAAAGAGGGCAATATCACTCTGGGTTGGCTGGATTAGGAGAAGCTTCACCTGAATGATAGTCATGTGTTATATATTCTGAGAAATATTGTCCTATCTTAACCTTGCCACGTGTGAATTAATTATCATCACTTCCATTTTAGAGTTGAAGAAAGTCAAGGTAGTTTAGTTTCTTGTACAAAGTCACATGGCTAATAAACAGCAGTTCCAAGGTTTAAATTCAGAGTTTCTAATGCCAAATCTCTTCTCCCCATCACTGATCTCTGAAGTTATTCATGATTTTGTCATATCTGTATCCAGCAGCCTTTTCTCTTTTATTTATTTATTTTTTATTTTTATACTTAACATATTATCATTAAACAAGGATCTCTTCTTTTCCATTTTTCCCCACTTCCTTCACTGGCTCCCCTCCCGTTGAAGTTAGACCTGCATGTCTCTGCCGTCACATAGGTGACCTTCCCTCCTCCATACTTCAAATCTATCTAACAAGACTGGCCATAGACCCGCTACCCCAGTGAATCTCTCCCTCATTGCTTTTCTCTAAAACCCCCTTCCTTATCACTTATAGAGTGTGTGAACTCTCTACAATATGGCTTATCTTGTATTATTCACCTTTATTTTCCTGCTTATTGACTTCCCCTCACCCCCAAGAATACTTTAAGAATATTATGAGGACAGGCACATTGTGAGGTTTGATATTCCTGTAAACATTGTATCCCATTGCATTCATCTCAGTGCTGGAGACATGGGATTTGTCTCATATATGCTTGACTGAGAAGTAATAATAATTAACTTGTAAGTTGATATTAACATGAAAGTGTGTATGTTTGAATTATTTCTTTCTACTTAAGTAACTTTTCTTTGAGTATTTTAAAAACGTAATGAATTTTTAATATATATGAATTAATAAGTGAGAAATTCACTACAGACAACATATTCCCACAATCACCTCTGATTCACTTTCTATTACAGTATTTCTTCAAGGCAATATGACTCTTTTAATATTCTAAATATACACGTGCTTTATTTCATATCCATCTTCTAAAGAAGTAATTTTTTTCTGGTTTTGGTGGTTTAGAATGTTGAAAACATGAATACTGAATGATCAGGGTATAATTTATTGAATTCTAAGTTGAAATTAATCAAAAGACTTAAATATTCACACTTAACACATCTAGAAATTACTGTACTTCTGCATCTTATGCATGGTTATTTCCTCTGGAATTGCAAAATCACAGGTGGTATGACTATGTTTGGTTTACTCTGATTCTGTTCTTCAGGCAGACTATGTTTATAAAGCATTTCCCTCTACCAAAAAGGATATTCATTTTAAATCTGCCCTTCCAAAGTCATTGCTTAGATTAGGACACTGATTACGTTCACATTTTGCTCTATCACTGCTTTAGTTTCACCAACATGTTCCCCATTCTGTCAATGCCAGTTTCTACCCTGCAATTCTGGCCCCAAACTGCACACTCACTATAAAGATACAAACAATATTACTTTCTTAATTTCTAGAAGAAAAGTCACACCTAAGTATACTCAAGGGAAAACTATAATTACTTCATATAATTAACTACTTTTCCATAATAGCAACTGTGACAATCACTCATTCTAAGAAAGTCTAATCACATTACAGAAACTTGTTCCAGTTACTTAGCTGCCAACACAGGCAAAGATACTGCTACCACATTGGTCTATACTGAGACCTGTTTCATCGTGTCATATTGTAGTTTTTACCACTGTAGATTTTCCCAATTTTTAAAGCTAAACAGAGGTCAGCCATTAGCCCAGATATCAACTGTTGGATGTCTATAGGCCCTCCATTTTAGAAATATTTTTCTCTTTAATATCTTCAATAAAATGCCTTCAAGATCTACCCCACAAAGGGTAGAAAGTTCAATTTCTCCTACTTCTACCATCTGCTCTCTGCAAGGTCTCTGAGAGCTCACTGGGAGTTTAGTGTCTTTTTATTACATCTTTTCCCCACATTTCTAGTTTCTGCAAACTCATAATTTCACTCATGAACATTTTCTTATCCTTTCATTAGCCCTAAAATGACACAAACATGAAACACAGAGTTTTTGCCTTGACTACTGCAAAATACCATTTCATAAAGTGATCGTGTATGGCACACAATCTTAAGCTGGGACAGTGAGGAAGGCATAGCAGCATTGGGACTTTCTCACTGGCCAAGTATCTTCTACAGGTTCTTCTCCTCTTGTCTTGTTCTTCTATGCTTCTTCTCCAAGTCGGCTACAAGAAAATTAAAAAATGCTTCCTACTTTGTTAAGAAGAATCATTCAGCTCTTTTTGCCTCTCAGCTTGGCCCATTTTGGTCAAGCTTTAGGCACACTCTTTTGAAAACCAAAATAGTCCATCAAGGACTTTTGCTAACAAATGGCATTTATTCTGTTGAGAGAATTATGCTGCTGGTTTTTAAACTGATCATCATTTTTTAAATTCTCCTTACAGTTTTCCTTTAGCAAAATCTTTTTTTTTTTTTTTTAAGATTGGCACCTGGGGTAACTAACAACTTTTTGCCAATTTTTTTTTTTTTTTTCTCTCTGCTTTATCTCCCCAAACCCCCCTCTGTACATAGCTGTATATCTTAGTTGCAGGTCCCTTCAGTTGTGGGATGCGGGACGCCGCCTCAACGTGGCCTGACGAGCAGTGCCATACCCTGGGCCGCGGCAGCGGAGCGCGGGAACTTAACCACTCGGCCACCGAGCCAGCCCCAACTTTAGCAAAATCTTTATATCACCTGCAAATGACTTCCAATTTGAGAACATACACTGTCTTCCACACAGACATTTCAAATTCTCTGAATGATATTTCATAGGAGGTGAAGCAAACCATCTAATGGAACTACACACATGATTACCCAGGCTGATTACAGAGGCAGTGGCTCCTCCTCGGTGTCAAATGGTGTCAGACTGTGGGGTTTGCTCCCAGGTATCCTGTAACTGAATCTGATTGCTCTTCTTTCCATGGCACTATCTCCCTAGACCCCATTCAATCTGCTATGGCATTTCTGTCTCCTTTATGGGAGACATTGTTTCTTTCAACCAGGTCCCCTTCTACTCTACTCTTTTTAGCTCCTCAGCCTGTGTATTTTCTTCTAAAATAGAAAATTCTCCCGATAATGTTAGTAAATGGAAATGTGTTTCTGAGAACTATTCCACATGGAAATCCTGTGTAGTTTAGGCTCCTTCCACAGTTGCCTCATTTTCTAGTGTCAGAGGAAGAACACCTAGAGAATTATCCATACTGCAAAACTTCTCCAGGTCTGAGCCACTATTTCAATGTAACCTTCCTGTTTGTGATACTGTCTATTTCACAATATATGGTATGAACTTCATAAATCATTAACTTCAACTCTGACTGAACTTCACTCACCAAGAAGAAGTTGATCAATGAGATTTTTGCAAATTACTACACTATTGTAAATGAGTCTCTGCCTAGGTGATAAAGATACATAATATTCCTGGACAGAGTTACATGTCTACCACCTTATGGTGCCCTGAATTTGAGTATTCTACTTTATTTTGGTGTCTTTCTCAAAATCTCATACCTTGTTAAGCAGATTTCTTAGATGAGTGGCTCTTCCTTCAAACTTTAAAAAAGTCAGTCAACAGGTGAGTAATCAATACTATCAACCACATACATTTTATGAAGACATACTATATGTAGAACCATCTACTATGCAATGGAGATTCAGATAAAACATAGTGCATAGTTTCCGCTCTCCAGGAGCTTACATTATAGCAATAATACTAATAATAAGAATAAAAATAACTGACATTTCCGGCATTGTAATAATTGCTTTACAAGGATTATCTCAGTAAATCTGTGTAAGATGAAGCAGCAAGAACTGTGCTTCAGGCTGGAGAACACAATATAAAGAAAGGTACCAAGGTTTAATGGATTTAGTATATTTAAAGAGAAAGTGAATAAACTGCTTTCATTGGAGTAGTTTTTATTTTGAGAAAGAGTCAAATATATACTCAGAGAGGTCACTAGGGCCCTTGGCCATTATGCTGAGAAGTTTATGTTTTATCATCTCACTAATGGTTAACACTAATGTTTATTTTATATCTGATTGCATTTAAGGGGTGATATGATGTAGCCAAGACTGGCTTTAGGTGGGTTAATCAACTAGCAGATTTCAAGATAAGTTGAAAGAACAAATGATCGATGGCATGGAAACCAGACAGAAATTAGCAGACTAGACATGAGGTGATTTCAGACTGGACTTAGTTAAATGAGTGGAGATAGAAAAGATGGAATAAATGATGTGAGATATTATAATAGAAGAAATAAACTAACGTGATATCTGACTGAATTCAGAGGAAGGAAATGATGAACAATTTATTTTACAACCACATCTTGTCTTTGCCGTTGTCATTCACCTGCTTCACGTTGGAAATCTTAAATCCCAAAAGCTCACTTGATGTACCAGTGGTCCACATGGGATAAAATCCAAATTCTTTACCATGGATTACAACATTCTTCAGATGCGATCGTCATGCTCTTACACATGATTACTTCTCCAGCCTTTAATCCTCCCATTTCAATGAACAGATATGTTTGAGGGTCTACAATGCATTCAACTTGAAGTAGAGTAGTTATTCTCAATCCTTTTGCTTTTACGATTCATTTACAGTTTAAAAAAATTATCGAGGTTGTCAAAGAATGTTCCTTTAGATGAGTTATAGCATCTAAATTTTTACTATATTAAAAATCAAAATTAAGAAATTACAAAAATGTATTCATTTTAAAACAGCTATAATAAAACTACAATGAATTTTGTTACTGGCAACAAATATTGTCAGTTATTCCCCAAGAAGTGGCAGACCTTCTCAGTTCATTGCTTAGAAATTATCTGGCAAGAATACACGCTTGAATAACAGTTTGTCTGTCAGTCTTTCTTTCAAGTACAAACAATTTTCCATGAGAAAGCGTCTGGCTAGCTCGTCTCACAATTCAAACAAGTGCACAATCGTAAACAAAACCACAATGCTTTTCCCTGAGGCGGGTGCTGTTCTTCTGAATGCAGCAGAGGTACTTGATGTATACTTTCTATGATGTCACGCAAATTATTAAAAGTTGTGTATTAAAAGGTTTGATGTAATAAAATTCACATTTTTTATGGTTTCATTGAGGATATTACTGAGTGAGACTAGATTTTAAATTGTATTTAATACCTTTTGGTGCCACTGCCTTAACTGAGTACGGCTTTAGCAGTTTTTTCACCGTTGCTTTTGCTCCCTGAATGAAAATATCAAGGCAGTGAAAAGGGCCCACAACATGTTTATATTATGATGCAAATAGTTTTTACACCATGGACCCCCTGGAGTGTCTCCAAAATCCTGCAGTCTGTGGTCCTCCCTTTGAGAAGCCTTGTACTGGGCTATAACAGAAATCAAGGCTAATCAAGGCCAACGGGACTGAAGCATTGCAAGATAGGGGGAAAGTGGTACAATTCCTTTTCAAGTAGGAGCATATTAAGGCAATTTTAAGATTGAAAGTGCACGACCTGGTAACATACCATATAGTTTTCCCCAAAAGAGAGAACAAAGCTGAATAACTTAAATATTCAGTTTTAAAGTTGATAGTTGCAAATTGAAAAATTAGTTTGAGGAACTCAGCATAGAACACTTGGTGTGGAAATCATATCTTTCTTACTAATGCCTTCAATACTGATAAATAATTCTCTGATGTATTTCGCAAGATTCGTTTTATGATTATGGCTATTATTCATAGCCAATAGTAAATAAACAGTGGAAACATTTGGGAATTAATTCATCACTATAAAAGTCTTCAAGAATGCAGAATCATCTTTAAATATTTTAGAAGCAACAATTGAAAGATTGTCCAAACCTTGTTTCGAATATATGCCTGTGGTAATTATCATATGATATTCCCATAGGCTATGCTAAACATTCTATTTTGTGCTATTTCATTTATCACTCTAAGAATAGATTTTTCTATGCACTCTCTCAAAGAGAAAAAAAAAAATATCTGCCACTCATGTTTTTTAATTAAATGAAAGCCATAACATTCTATAACAAATTACTATAGTCATAATTTATAGCAAAATGCATAGTAGAAACATAAATGTCATAACTTCTGCACATTAATTTAGTAAAAACATCTATTTGTTCTGGATTCCATGCTTTCGCCAAACATTACGATTAATCACTTGTAGATCCACAAGTCATATACTTTCAGTTTATTTTCCTAAACGTGAAGAGTCCATTTAGAGCATATGGTTATGGAATATGAGAGGGCTTGGGGGTAAGGGAGGACAACTGGGCAAGAACCTCTGTAATGTGCCAAAGGATATAAGCAGGCAGATCTAGGGCTGTCTGCGCAAAACGCCAGTGCGTTTCTCTCTGCCTTAAATCACGTTTTCCTTCTACCTATTCAAATACATTCAATGTCTCACCATTCGCTTAAGTCCTGTCTTTTTCTGAAGTCTTTTGATGTGAGTTACTTAATAAATGTGGCAGGAGAGGGTCCAAGAAAGATCTTTAAGGGAATTATGATTAATATAAGGTATGTTCTACACCATAGAGACTCCTGGGCATCTTCCCTCCTTCAGCGTACTTCAAGATTTGTTCATCAGTCCAAATGTCTGTAACCTCTGTGAATTAAGACTATAGAGTGGTTTTTTTCGTTTTACCCTCACTGTCCAGAACATTGCCTGACGCAGAGTAGCACTCAATACATTTTTATTGAAAGAATAATATCAATGAAAGGCTACCAGGAGGTTTGCATATTAATAAGAGAATATCCAACTATACTTAATGAGTTTATGATAGGGACTGAAAAGTTTTATTTTTCTCCAATTATGGCCTTTAAACATCTCCTGCCAGATTTCCCTTCCCCTGCCCTGGATGACATTCTCAATGCGTCTCCAGCTTCCCATCACTTTAAGGTATTAGAACAAGGCATGTGTTGGCGATAGTGACTAATTTTTAGAATACTAATACATCCAGCATTGTCAAGACCAAAACTTCAGTCTCTCAGCCTTCCTCTCCCCAGATCAGGTTTGCATCATGGCTAGAGGACCTGTGGTAAGGCAAAAAGGTTTCTTTTTTTCCTCTTTCCTCCCTTTTCCTGATGAATCTTTCAGATGCTACTGGAAAGACAAAGGCCAAAAGTCTTGCCTGATGTAGCTGATTGGCCCTGTTGTGATACGGTGATCAAGGTTGTCTTTATGGCAAATGCCCAAATGCTGATTCTCTAATGGATTACACATGATGGTTCTTTGGAGGCTCCCTATAATACATCATGCTGCCCAGTTCCTGGATATGGCAATCTACTCTCTGATTGTTACCTTACGCTGATACCCTCCTCCATGTTCTAGCCCATAGGAGTCTGCTCTCCTTTTCTTTTTCTGAGGTCATCTCTTCCTGTCAGGTGGCATTGGCTAGAATCCATTAAGATGGTCCAAGCCTGGCTACCTCTGCAGGATCAACTTCTGTCCCACAGAAAGTTCATGAACCCTTGACCTTCCAAATGCTAGGAATTACTGTACCCTCTGTCACCGTCTAATCTCATTCAGCCTTTAAGGATAACTCTTATCAATTTCATGATTTTAAGAAGCAGGAGGTAGTTTCTATGGCTTTATATTACCATGTCACCCACCCACAAAATTTGGGGAAGCATTTCAGGCTTTCCCAAGATTTTTCTAGCATATTCTGTTCCACAACTCTCTATATAATGGACATCTGAATTTCTGTAGCTTAGCAAGCATTTAGCAGCAGAGTGAGAGACAAGTTTCTTCCTGCGGACACTCCACTTGCCACAAGGTGTTCCTCTGGAGCTTTCTCTCTTGACTTGAGGGAAATATCTTCTGGCCTTCCCCTTAGTGACGGGAAGAGAAAACTCAGTCCACTTCTATCAGCTTTAAATAGTCTGATGACTTCTTTTTTTTTAACTTCTCTTAGCTTTCTTTAAATTTCTAATTGTCTGATTGTTTAGGCTGGACCATATTTGACATCTTTTAGTAAATAACCACAAAAGCATATAGCACCAGTCTTTCAAATGTGGGAACACTTAATTGTCTATTGTTCTCAACTTTGGGGTTTTAGTAAAAGTTCTGAGATGACTGGAAAACAATACTAGAATATAGAGGAGGATTTAAAGTAATGTAGCCTAAGCCATTGTGTCACAGAGAAGGAAACGATAACTTGCCCAAAGTCGCACAATCATGGCAAAGTTGAAATTAGTACACAGCCCTCCTAATTCTAGGCAATTTTCCCGCAGATATGCTATTTTGCTTTCTGAAAGGAATAATTTCTGGAAGCTTATTAAGAAACTACATTTTAAAAAAGGTCTGACCAAACAGAATAGCTTCACAGAATAGAATCATCTAAGTTCATGAAAAAGACCACTTTATAATCAGGTCTACTTTATTACCTAAAAAAATAAATCTCCTTGGATGGATTCCACAGCAGATTAGGTTCTTGCTGATTTATGTTCCGCAATGAAAAAACAGATTCCAGTGTATTAATTTTTCTCTCCAATTCATTGAATTTTATTTGACTATAACAACTGTTTATTTCTTAAATTCAATATTCCATCATATTTTGCCATATTTAATTTCAAGCTAATCTACTTTTTTGATCTTTATTTCTAATGCTGGCTCCACTCTTCTCCCGCATGCTGGCATAAAACAATAGACAGAAGTATCTTTTAGTCTCTCCTCTTTTATCCCTCATTTTCAATAAATGTCAACTCCATTGGATTTATCCATGTATTGTTTCTGACCTCCAACCCATTCTTTCCATTCTCGGTTCTTCTATCTATAACTATTCACCATTCTCTCATTTGGTAATCCTATATTATTAAAGATTCTCTGTTATTAAAAATATGATAAAAATTGGAGCCAGCCCCATGGCCTAGTGGTTAAGTTCAGTGCACTCTGCTTTGGTGGCCCAGGTTCAGTTTCTGGGTGCGGATCCACACCCCTTGCCAGTGGCCGTGGTGTGGCCATGACCTACATACAAAATAGAGGCAGATCGGCACAGATGTTGGCTCAGGGAACATCTTCTTCAAGCAAAAAGAGGAAGATTGGCAGCAGATGTTAGAGCAGGGTGAATCTTCTTCAGCAAAAAAAAAAAAATAAAAATATTAAATTAAATTAAAAACTTTTAACTATTCCTTAAAGTCTAATTTACAGAATCAAAGATCTAACGATTAGGGGAAAAAACATTTTATATCATCTGATTGAGCAAGACTTTTGATGCTAAAATTGTCTTTACACAATGATCATTTAGTTCATGCTTGAACTTTCTTTATAGAGAGCTGACAGACTCTCTTGGGATAGAGTTGATTCTACCACTGAGCAACTCTGGCTGCTTAGAATGATCGTCTTTTTAGATGCTAATTCTATCTCTCGCTTTTCTGTACTTTGACTGGTTTGTCCCTTTGGATTTTTTAGAATAAGTCTAAACTGCTTATATATGACAAACATTTAGCAGTTTAAAGATAGCAGCCGTATGTAGTACTAACCTTCAGAAATTCTATCTTTTAGCTGAGATTCCTGCTTATTTGCCACGTGACAATTCTTCCTGGCAATGGGAAATAATAGGCTGATGCATCTCACTGAGGGATCAGGATGCTGAAAATGATATTTATAAATAATACATTAAGAAAAAAAGGTTATTTTTTCAAAGTCTTTGTATTTTGTTTTATGCTGTGAACAATTATAGTTGCTTGTTATTAGACAATATACATCGGCCAGCTCTCTATGTTCCAAATAAACACAATGTGCAATTGAAAGTCATTATTGCTAATCTGGATATAAAAGAGGAAGGTCAAGTCACTCTGTAAAGTGTAACCAGGATACACATATAGAGTTCAACTACAAAACGGCTTTTTGCTTGCCCCCCAAGACATCTGTATATCGGAGTTCTGACTATTTTACTTATTAGCTCACAAAAAACAGCCATTAGTTAATTTAGGAAAGACCTGGCAAGAATAAGGAAGTCTTCCCCAAACCCTCGATTGAAAATTTCCTTAAAGATTAGATTAATCTTTAGTTCTAGTTGCTTTTGTCATTTCTATTATAATATGGTTTCAAGCTTTCCTCATCACTTTGCTTTCCCTCCACTGAACACATTCTTGTTTATCTTCACTTCCATGATATGGTCCAGCCTGGAACTGAACATAATACGACGGTCATTGTTAGTACGATAGATACAAAGTAGATCTAACCTCTCTCTTATTCTAGATATTGTTAATACACCTGAAGATCATCTTCGCTCTTTTCCAGTTAGCACATACTGCTGACTCATAATGAAATCAATAAATAACCACTGAATACCTGCAGGTCTAAATCGTTGTTGCCATCTACTTGCTCCCAGACATTTGCAGTAGCAAGCTACCTATTCTCCCTGCTTACATTCTTGCCCAGGCTCTACAATCTATCTTCCACAAAGCATCTGGCATGATCTTTTTTGTTGTTGTTGTTTTGCAGGCAAAGATTCACCCTGAGCTAACATCTGTTGCCAATCTTCCTCTTTTTTTTTCTTCCCTCCCTAAAGCATGGTTGTATATCCCAGTTTTAAAAGAAGCCCTTCTAGTTCTTCTATGTGAGCCACCACTACAGCATGGCAACTGACAGACTGGTGGTATGGTTCTGCAACTGGGAAATGAACCTGGACTGCTGAAGTGGCAGGAGAGCCAACCTTTAACCACTAAGCCATCAGGGCTGGCTCTGGCATGATCTTTTAACATATTATCAAGTTACCTCTCTCCTCTGCTTAAAATGGTATCTGCTCATTGCCTATCTATTTCACCCCTTATCTCTCTTCTTGTCACGAACTCTATTCTCTTCATCCGTTTAGGTTCTTCTCTCTTCTTCTATGCTGGTTTTTCTTCAAACAAAGTAAGATTGTTCCCTATCGAGGGCTGTGAAACCTGCCTTCCTCTGCTGCTGAAACACTTTCTCCCAGATATTTGCATGGCTCGCTTTTCCACATTCATCAATCCTTTCCTTCGAGACCTATTCAGAGTGACCTTTCTTGATCATCCTACGTAAAGAAACACCTTGCTACTCCACCACCATACGCATCACTTACGATCCCTTTATTTTACTTAATTACTTCATGAGAATTATCCTTATAAGAACTTGTATTATTTCCTTTCTTGCTAAGTTGTCTATCTTCTCTTCTAGAAAGTGAGTTCCTTGAGGACCCAGATCTTGTCTGTCTTGTTCACTGCTGTATTCTTAGTGATTAGAACAATATATAGTAAACACTGAATTAGTATTTGTTAAATTAAAAAAATAACAAATAAATTGTATTTAAAGATATTTGCAATTTATTAGGCCGCTGGGACTGGGAATGAGACTATTTTTAAAAACACCTTTTCTCTCTGCAATCTCTATCCCCAGTACACAATGGCTTTGACAAGTTATATACGCTGTGCCTACTTGGAAACTTTTATCCATAGCTATTATAGTTTTTAGAAGACAGACTGAACCATAAATGAAACAAATGTTGCATCTTGAGTTCTACTGAATCCTATTTCAAAAAACAGTCAATTTCTTCAGGGTTATGTTGGAACAAATATAGATCCAAGGGCCAGGTTGAAATAGTTCTTTCTCAATTTAGGCATTAAACAAAAATAGCTCTGGGCCAGCAAAGGCATTGTCAGCTAGTGCATCTGTCTGAATTACCACAGAGAAGCTAATAGAGAGGCATATAAGCCAGGTGTCCTTTTAGGGACTTTTAGAAGCTCTTGAAGCAAAATCTGTCAGACCTCTGAACTGACTGGAAATGTGTGACATGAGGCTTAAGCAGCCTGATCAAAGGCACCGACAATTCAAAGATTTTACCTTTTTATTTTCTTTTCCTTTGCTTTCTTTTTTCACTTCTTTTCTTTCCTTCTTTCTTTCCTTTCTTCCTTCCTTTCCTCCTTTCTTTCTCCATTTCTTTCAAATTTTTACTGGCTATTTTCAAATCCCCTGTATTAATCTAAGATAAGTGCTAATTCTTTAACCCAGGATTGCAGGAAGTCCAAAGAAGCCTCAATTTAGTTCTTGGTATTGGGAAACATCCAAATGATCAGGTTAGAGAATCCAAAATTATTCATGCTTTCTGGATGTTTTCTGACCAGAAATTGCTATAACCAGAAACACAGCTTATGCTTCTCTTAACAGATGAAAGCAATCAATTAATTATTTCCTTTCATTCATTTAAAAAAATAGATATACATATTTATAGAAGGTATTATGCTAGGTCTTACATATGAAATGTCAGATAGAAAAGGCATTGTCTCTGTTTTTATAGAGCAGCTGGCTCTGTATTTTTTATTTAAGCATACAAAAATCATAATTGAAAAATATGCACGTAATAAAAAGGAAAAGATCATCACTTAAAACCATATTTATCTCTGATCTGGACCATTTGGATGGTTCCCCCATACTCTAAACCCACAGTACGGTTAAGGTCATGCTGCAAGCACAGTCACCATTATAAACACATCATTGGGAACAACTAAACTCTGTGACAAATTTCAGTGCTAAAGCTACAATGAGAATTAAAATAGAAAGCACTGTTTTTTTTTTTTTTTTAATGTTAGGAAAGAAAAATATTGTGGTGGACATTCATTAAACAAATATCACCAAATACAGAATTTGACAAAATTTCAAGAAATCTGTATTTAGCTTGATTGATGGTTAGTCAAATAAGATTTTCCCAAAGAACTAAAATAAACAGAATACGCAGCACTTAACCCTTTTTCATTCTCCCAACTAGTTCTATATTGTTTATTTTACACATGATATATTTTCAGTATTTAAGTCCTGATAAACCTATAAAATTTATTTGAAGTTGAGGAGAGCAGGAATTTTTCCCTGCATTTCTCCTGCATCTCAGTTGTGTCCAGCTTGCTTGGATGTTCAATGAATGTAACTGTCTCTCCTTTTTATATACAGAATAGACCCACATTTGAACAATGATATATAGAAAAGTAGCTGTTTTCTTGCTGACAAATTATTCAAATTACTACATAGGGACGGCTCCCCAGAAGCTCATGCTAAGAAATAAAACAATTTTCACCATAAATAGATATATTTCATAGTACTGTTACTGTGGTAGAAATTTATCTCTGCCTAAAAAATGATATTGTGAACATCGGTTCACAAGTTTCCATGGATACAATACAACATGAATTCTTTGAGCATTATTTTATAATAAGAAAGAGAATCAATGTACATGATTAATTTTCTGTTAGCAAAGATTCCTCATTACCGAAAATAATAATTCCAGTAAGAGTCAGTCCTGTTTAAGAAGCATGAGATAACTTTCATGGCACATTCTAGATTACAAAACACTTTGATGCATATTACTTACTCCTTAGCCAATACTCAAGAGGAAACACATTTTAAATAATATTCTTATGTAAGAGAAGTAACATTTAGCTGTCCTAATAAATTAGTTAATTCTCTCTTTAATCTGCAAAGCACTGAGAACACGTATTTACTCTCACTTCTGTAGGATGCTGAATCTGGCTCTCTTTAGTTGATGGTTTAATTTTTTATCATTCCAGGAATTGCTGACAATTATAGATACCTTTTAACATTTTCTTTGCCTTTAAGATAAAAACAACAAATAAAAGTCACTAAATTCAGGTGACCTGCTGCTGACAAGGAGAAATTAAATTGTCTTCTGATTAATTACATGTCTAATACCACCAAGTGCACAGCTGATAAGAGTCAACTTGGGTTCCTGCACGGAGGTAGGCTCCATTATCATCATGACTTCCTAGGCGACCAATACAATGTGCACATACATAATTTCAAAATGATTATGGAGGAGCCATAATCCATTTCTCTTTCTGAACTGCAGTAGGCCAGTGAGATTTAAGATTATCAGGCACCTGTTCTGTAACACTTCTGTTTTCATTTTTCTTTTAAAGTTCTTAGGCAGCACTAGCTGGCAGTGACAAAGTTCTGTGCTATTTACCACACTGCCACCAAGAAGAAGAGTATTTGTATAAGCTTATCAATGACAGACATTGTCTGTTCAATAGTATATCATCTTCTTGGCAGAAGGAGCAAACTGTCACCTTTCCAATAAAATAGATTTAACTCAATGGAGGAGAATGGGGTCAAAGTAAAGGGGAAAAAAATGCCCTTGTTTTGGTTATTTTTAAAGCAATACAGCTTCCATTAGAGGTATCTCAAAGCAATTCAGGAAAAAGTAAGTAAATGTCCTTATGTAGAAAGGAGGTCTGTGTAGTTCTGAGCAACTCGATTTCCTCTCTTATCTCACCTTCATGTTGTCTGGTATGTTGAAAGCATGGCTGTAGGAGGCAGACTTCTCATTTTTCTTTCTTTTTTCTATTTTATTTTTTCCTTTATTTCTCCCAAAGCCCCCCGGTACATAGTTGTATATTTTTAGTTGTGGGTCCCTCTAGCTGTGGCATGTGGGACGCTGCCTCAGCATGGCCTGATGAGCAGTGCCATGTCCGTGCCGAGGATCCTAACTGGTGAAACTCTGGGCCCCTGAAGTAGAGCGTGTGAACATAACCACTTGGCCATGGGGCCAGCCCCTCATGTTTTCTTTCACTAGCTACCATTCATGTGACACTGGGCATGTGATAGAACTTCCCTGAACTTCATCCCTATTGAGAACAAGCAATATTCTACTTGCCCAAGTACCAGGAATTGGACCACACGATCTCCAAATTATTTTTAATTCTAAGATTTATAAATTCAGTTAGGGAAATATTTTTTTCAGTTTAGAAGAGATATAAATATATCCAATTTTAATAAATCTAATTAAATAATTTTAAGTCTATAACTTTGATAAAAATACACAAACTGATTTGGGATGTTGGAAAATATATGTTAGTACTGTGGAGTGCAAAAAAATTCCTTTTCAAAAGTCTTCAACCAAATGATCATATGTTTATGAGTCAAACAATAGCTGCTTTCTAGCTTATTCTAATAATAAATACTAATAATTAATATTTGGATATGACATATTTCACATGTACTATCGCCTCTAATCTCAGTATCCTATCAGGCTGTTCTATTACATTTCATGGAAATAAACCTATTTGTAATAAATATTATTGTAATACATTTCTCCAATTCTTAAATATTTAACAGGAAATTAGAATAATCACTACCCACATTTCATAAGGAGTATGACACAAGAAATCCATTGGATAGGACATTCTGTATAACAGAGCAGGACAATTTAAACCCTTTAGTTTTTGTTGTTTGTTTGTTTAAATATGGAGATTAAATGAAAAGCAATTTACAAAAAACCAAGGAACGTCGGTAAATTTGCTCATAAATTCAAAGAAGATAAATCCTGACTCCATTGTCTCTTCTCAGTTGCTACCTCTCCAGATAGTTGGAGGACAACATATCCTTGAAGAATAATTTTTAAAGAAAACAACAACATGGATTTTGGCACAGCAGAGGTTGAAATATTGATGCTTTTTGTCACATAGACATTCATCACTAAGCTGTAGTAATTATGATTTCCTTCCCCAAATGATTTCACACATTCTATCATGAAAAGCTTAGATTTTATTGGCTAATTAATTTCATATTGATAAAAGTAATTTTACTGATTTTTAAAGTTTTTTTAAGCTCAGCTAATTAGGTTAGTTCACAGGGCTCTCTCTATCACTGAAATGAACCTACAGAGAAATAGTCCATCTTCTTTACTGTTACCTAAAACAAGTTTGCTATTATTTGCATGTAAAACATTCATAGACATAAATAAATATGTGGTAGAGCTCAAAAATGGGCATGGCTATTTCTTATTGCTGTACGCATACTTTATTTATACCACTTTATGGAGGTATTGATATATAATCAGCTGTACATATTTAATGTAAACAAATTGATGAGTTTGGAATAAGTATACATCTGCGAAACCATCATCACAATCTATGACATAAACATATCTATCACCTCCAAAAATTTCCTCCTATCCTCTTTATTTTTTACTATTATTATTATTTGGTGATAAGAAGATTTAAAATAAGATTGACCCTCAGAGCAAATTTTTAAGTATAGCACTTATATGAGGAGTCTAAAATAGTCAAACTCATGGAAGCAGAGAATAGAATGGTAGCTGCCCGGGGCTGGAGAGAGAGGAAAACGAGGAAGTATTAGTCAAAGGGCACAAACTCTCAGCTGTGCAAGATGCGTAAGTCCTAGAGACCTACTGTACGGCATAGTGCCGACTATAATAACACTGTATTGCATATTCTCTGCAATGTGCTTTTGCAGCTACTCTCTTCAAGGGGTTGAATCTATTTTTCCACCCCTTGAATGTGGTTTTTGCCTATGTGATTTGCTTTGGTCAATGAGACATTAGCAAACATCACACAGAGCTTGAGAAGTGCTTGCAGATTAGGGTTTGCCCTTTCTCTTGCTGCATCTGAGAATCCTGAAACCACAATCATGTGAAAGAGCCTGGACTAGACTACTGGAGGATCAGAGACATGACCAAGTCATTTCCATTGCCTTTGCTAGTCAGAGCCAATCACCAGCAGTGTAAGGCCAGATTACACCATCCAGCCCTACCCTTTCAAATCTCATGGGGACTGCAGAGATCAGCTGAACTTTGCCAAACCAGAACTACCAAGCTCACCCATAGAATTGTGAGAAAGAATATGTTTTGGGTTTTTTTTTTCTTGTTTATTTTAAGCTAATAAATTTGAAGATGGTTTGTTATGCAGCAAAACCTAACTAGTGTGATATACAATCAACATGCATATTATGTATTATGTGGATTGAATTTCCATAAACAGTAGCTTCTCCAGCTTTAAAATACACAACCACAAATGTACAGACACACATGCCTTCCCAAATTTCCATCTTGTCCAAGGGATCTGCCATTTTTTGTCTTTCTCTTCCTCAGCTCAACTTCTCAGAAAACAAAATTTATAGTAATTGTTTAAATTCCTCCTCTACTAATCATTTCACAACTCATTGCCATAAGATTGATGTTTCCACTACTTCATTAAAGGTAACTATCCTTATCATTAAAAACAAAAGCTGTTAGTACTAATCTCATGTAACCTTCCCACAACATTGACACTGCTGATCACGCTCCTTCTGGAGATGTTCTGTTATCACTCTTTCCTAGAGTTTCCCCAAACTCATAACTCACCTTCCATTCTTTTCAACCTTTACTTTCTCTTGCCCCTTAAAAGCACATGCTCCTCAGAATTTCTTCCTTTCCTTATGACTCATCATTATATACATAATCCTTGGGTGATTATTTCCTTTCTCAAAGCTTAAATTCATCCATGCAATGATGAATCCCAAATTGCATTTTAGCTCAGTCATCTTTCCTACACTTTAGA